>NC_091951.1:172065229-172365229 GCF_031021105.1 Erythrolamprus reginae | reverse complement strand
TTCTTAGCCATAAATGACAGTTTAAAAACTCACGGAGCAGGGTTCACATAACCTTTTCCATAGGTTAGATTAAAAAGTTTGGAAAGAGATGGTCAACCTAATAACAGACAGATTTTCGAAAAGAAGATCATTGGGCTGAAACTCATGCCATGTAAAATGTCTGTGATTAAAACAACATGTAATTGAAAGAAATGTAAAACTTGCACTTTAGTGATTGAAAAATGTGTGTGTGTGTGTGTGGTTTGTGTGTGTGTTTCCCAGACAACTCATATGCAATTTGGGTTTTTAGTGGAATACAAACTATAATATGAGTCAGCAGTGTGATGCAATTATTTTTTTTAAAGCATTATGTAGTCCTAGAAGCACTGGTTGAGGAAATAATAATTCCACTGTGTTCCATGTTAATTAGGCTGCATTTAGAACACTGGGCACAACATTTAAGGACAGCGAGAGCTGGAATGCATTCAAAGTAAAGAGATCAAGCTGCTGAGTGCCTGGAAAAGCTCTAAGGGAAACAATGGAAATAGCTAAATATATTTATTTCATAAATGAGAAGAAGATGGGGGGAAATTGTAGCAATTTATAAAAATCAAAAGATCATCACAAAAGACAGAGCTGAGTCAAAAAAGAAGCTGTGGTGGGTATAAAAAGTATAGGAAAGCAGATTTCAGTTCTCTCAAATAAGAGGTGGGTCAACCTATTTTCCAAAGCCGCTGAAGGGAAGACAAGAAACAACAGATGGAAACTAATCCAAGAGAGGCCCAACCTGGTCCCTTCCAACTCTGAAGACCTCCATGGAATATGCTATCCTCTTCAACTTCCCTATTCCATTCCATTCAATTATAAATGCATGCGTGCACATGCATGCAGAAGATCATGATGTGAACCGGTGGTGAAAGTAAGTGGAACCCACCCTTGCACCTCCGCAGTTGGTATCATCAAAATATGGAGACTGGTATCTTACATGGAAAATGGATAATTTGAGCAAAGAAATATTATACATATTTTCATAGTTCAAAACCAATCATAAGTAACACAACAATATAGGCCAGTGATGGCGAACCTATGGCGCGGGTGCCACAGGTGGCACACAGAGCCAAATCTGCTGGCACGAAAGCTGTTGCCCTAGATTAGCTCCAATGTGCGTATTTGTGCCAGCCAGCTGATTTTTGGCTCGCACAGAGGCTCTGGGAGGGCGTTTTTGGCTTCCAGAGAGCCTCCAGGGGGATGGGGGAGGGCATTTTTACCCTCGCTCAAGGGAAACCTTTGGAGCCTGGGGATGGGGCGAAACACAAGCCTACTGGGCCCAGTAGAAGTTGGGAAACAGGCCATTTCCAGCTTCCGGAGGGCCTCCGGGGGGCAGGGGAAGCTGTTTTTGCCCTCCCTAGGCATTGAATTGTGGGCATGGGCACTTGCGCATGCACAATAGTGCACACCAAATCTCTTTCGGCACCTGAGGAAAAAAAGGTTCGCCATCACTGATATAGGCTAACCCTTGACCATTGTTGGGTTCCTTAGTACTGCCACAATGCGCACAGGTAGTATAAATACTGATGTGCACGCAGCCCCAGGTGACCAGCGGATGCATGCGACCCAGCGAGATTTTGCTTCTGGACATACGCAGGAAGCAATGTGTGAGGCTTCGGAAATTTTTGGCGTCCACGCATACATGGGAGGAAAAAATTGCTAAAAACTCATGTGCGTGTGAATTGTCTCACGTGATTTTGCTTCCTGCGCATGCGCAGAAGCAAAACCTCGCTGGAATGCGAGAGCTGCTGCTGGCTGGGGAACAGAGTTCCCATCAGGGAGGATTCCAAACAGGGCTGCACATTCGGAGTTTCTCTGGCTGGTGCATGGCAGTGCTGAGGTGGGGGGGGGGGATGGAGAGAGCTGCTGCCACCCGTTCTAGGGCTGGCAGCAACTCTCTCCATTCCCCTCCACCTCGGCTCTGAACGCACGGCCATGCCCTCGCCCCATCCGGGTCCCTCTACGTATCCATCTCCGCTGAACTACCCGTGTTCACCCACCCAAAAGGAGTCCGCCCTCCGATCTCTTCCGAGCACCCGCTCTTTCCTGCACGAGGGTATGTGGAGAGTGAAAAGCGCTTCCCCTCTACTTGCATTCTGTTACCAGCTCTGGACGACCCCCCCACCCAAAACCAACAAGACACTGCTAACTGAGTCCGGGGGTGGGGGTGAAGAGCAGTATTAAGCATGCAGACAGAGGGGAAGAGCTTTTCACGCTCCCAGCTCATTTGCTGCAGAAAGTGGGTGCTTGGAAGTTCTTGGAGGGCGGGCTCCTTTTGGGTGGGTGATCAATGTCGGGTCACATAATTATTTTATTATTATTTTATTTTATTTATTTATTTATTTATTTTATCTATTTTATTTACTTTATTTACTTTATTTATTTATGTATTTATTTTTATTTATTCATTCATTCATTCATTCGATTTCTTTTATGCCGCCCTTCTCCTTGGACCCAGGATGGCTTACAACATGTTAGCAATAGCACTTTTTAACAGAGCCAGCATATTTGCCCCCACAATCCGGGTCCTCCTTTTACCCACCTCGGAAGGATGGAAGGCTGAGTCAACCTTGAGCCAGTGATGAGATCTGAACCACTGACCTGCAGATCTAGCAGTCAGCTTCAGTGGCCTGCAGTACTGCACTCTACCCAATTCAGCGTGGAAGCTACCTAGGGACCCATTTGGAGGGACATGGGTAGGGTAAGTCCTGCCTAATTCGGCTGCGTTTTTTTTCCTTTCCAGACAAAGCAAGCAGTCCATGTGGCAAGAGCTGCTGAAGTTTGTGCAGAGTTGCTTAGCGCCTGGCAGTGGCAGTTCTCACACTGCCGCTTCCCTGGCAGCTGCGGTAAGTGGTAAGAGGTGCGCTTGGCCAGGAATGCTCTCTTAGAAGAAGTCCAAAGCACCAACATTTGCCAGCACGTACGACCACCCTAGAAGCTTCCTGGAGCGCAAGGCTGACAGGAGGATGAGGAGCCGCTGCGTTCGCGTTAGCAAAGTTTGGTGCAGGACACTTTCCAAGCCCAAAACTGGCTAGGTGGCACATGTGTAAGAATAGAATAGAATAGAACAGAGTTTTATTGGCCAAGTGTGATTGGTTACACAAGGAATTTGTCTTGGTGCATATGCTCTCAGCGTACATAAAATAAAAAGATACATTTGTCAAGAATCATGTGGTACAACACTTAATGATTGTCATAGGAATAAGCAATGAAGAAACAATCAATATTAATAAAAATCTTAGCATACAAGCAACAAGTTACAGTCATACAGTCCTAAGTGGGAGGAAAAGGATGATAGAAATGATGAGAAAAACTAGTAGAAATAGAAGTGCAGATTTAGTAAAAAGTCTGACAGTGTTGAAGGAATTATTTGTTTAAATGGCGTTCAGGAAAAAACTGTTCTTGTGTCTAGTTGTCTTAGTGTGCAGTGCTCTGTAGTGACGATTTGAGGGTAGGAGTTGAAACAGTTTGTGTCCAGGATGCGAGAGGTCAGTAAGTGGTGCATATGTGGGAAAATGCACATGCGCAGGGAGTCATGCATGCATGTATAGGTGGGACATGCATTGCATTAGGATAGTAGTAGTTTGTATAAACATAAGTAAAAAGTTAATGATAAAAGAGGACAATAGGCACAGTTGAGTGCTTATTCACGCCCCTTACAGACCTCTTAGAAATGGGGTGAAGTTTGGGGAAGAAACCACAAAGTCAGGTAATGCATTCCAGGCATTGATCACTCTATTGCTGAAGTCGTATTTTCTGCAGTCGGGTTTAGAACAGTTTATATTTCGTTTGAATCTATTACGTGTTTGTATCGCAGCGGTTGAAGGTGAAGTAGTCACTAACAGGAGGGATATTTTGGTGGATGATTTTATGAACCACATTTAGATCAAATCGGGGGCGACTAAGTTGTAAATTGTCTAATCCTAATATTGTGGGTGCCGGCACGCGCCATGTGTTATCGAGGGCGGGCGCGTGCACACACACACACACTTTTGGCCCGCAACCAGAAAAAGGTTTGCCATGCCCACTTTATCTACTTCGCTAAAGGGGGGACGCCTTGCCATTCTGGACATCTTTTTGCAAAGGGAGCTGCCGCGCTTTGCAAACTCAAAACAGGGAGGCCGCTATTTCCAGCTCAGATGAGACCGATGCCTGCCTACGAAGAGCGTACATTCCTCTGGTTCCCCCCCCCCCCACATCCGCTCTCCTCCACACACCCATCGCCGCAAGACAGGGCTCTCTCTCCAGGCGAGCGCCGGCTGAATCACGCCCCGCATCTCGTTACCTGCTGGCGAGCCAGGTGCAGTCCTTTGAGGCGCTGCTGCAGTTCCCGGCGGTAGGTACGCGCCGCCTCGATGCTCTCGTGCGCTTCCTGCAACAACGCCTCCGGCTCCGGCTCCATTTCCACCTCCGAGGGATAACCCACCACCGCCAGTCAGCAGCCAGAGCGGCAGGCCCTCCGCTCAAGCCGAGCCCACTATTGGCAGTAGCTTCACAACCGGAAGCGAAGAACATCCGGGCATTTCAATCGTGTGCAAGAGACAGGAACGGGGGCGGGGCCTCCGAGGTTTCCCGCTCGTGCTGTGAATCCCGTCTTTTAATATACAGTACAATAGATATACTGTTTTAATATACTGTATAATATTATATACTATATATATAATAAATATATTATTTTTCGGAATTCTCACCGACTCCAATTACTTGGCTCGGAAGAATGAAAGAAGATTAAAACTCAGAGCTGTTTTCTTGACTGGTTTTAACCGAAGCGACGTGGTTAATTATATCAAAAAGGACTTTAACACCCACCCACCCCCAAATTATGATAGATGAGCAGATGCGTGTTAAAAAGTATACGGTCGTCATTCCCAGAAGCTATTTCAGGAGTCAGTTATTTAACTTAATAGATGCTGTTCCTCACTGGGACTTGCACCATCCACCAACCCATTTATAGAGGCAATCGTGTTGTAGTACCATGGGGAAGGATGCTAGGGACAATATAAATCACTAGCTTCTTATAATTTCTGTAAATAGAAATCTATGAATAGCTTTTTCAGCTAGCCAACATGATTCCCAAGTGATAAATTGTGTGCTGTGAGGTCCTGATCTGAACTATGCTGGTTCATACTCTAGTTACATGCTATTGAAGAGATGAAACAAAAAATGTTTAAAAGTTCGTATATTTTTGTAGTTATTTACCAAGCGCATCTATTTATTTATTTAGTTAGTTAGTTAGTTATTTAGTTATTTATTTATTTATTTAATTGGATTTGTATACCAGCCCTCTCCAAGGACTTGGGGTGGCTCACAACATATACAAAGAGACAGTAGTAAAATCAATCAAATTAATATACATAAAAACAATCTTTAAAAATCTAACTTTAAAAACTTCCATTAACATTCATTCAACATAATGCAGCATAATACAACAAATAGAAAATACATATAAGAAAAGGGAAAGGGTACTTGACGAACTATATATTCAAAGTGTTGGTTATGACCTATAAAGCCCTTCATGGCACCGGACCAGAATATCTTCGGGACCGCCTCCTGCCGCACGAATCCCAGCGACCGGTTAGGTCCCACAGAGTTGGCCTTCTCCGGGTCCCGTCGACTAAACAATGTCGTCTGGCGGGACCCAGGGGAAGAGCCTTCTCTGTGGGGGCCCCGACCCTCTGGAACCAGCTCCCCCCTGAGATTAGGATTGCCCCCACCCTCCCTGCCTTTCGTAAACTCCTTAAGACCCACCTTTGCCGTCAGGCATGGGGGAACTAAAACACCTCCCCCTTGCCCATGTTGTTTGTTGATTGATTGACTGTGTGCCTGTTTTTTATATATACTGTTTTTTATGAGATTATTAATTTCAATTGGAACTGGATGGGTGGGCATTGGATTTGGTATTGTGTACTGTACTGTTTTTTATTATTGTTGTGAGCCGCCCCGAGTTTGCGGAGAGGGGCGGCATATAAATCCAATAAACCTAACCTAACCTAACCTTACTATATATATTGATCTTTCCTTTTTTCTATTTATTTTTTCCAATTTCCATCTAAATTTAAGTTATTTTTTAAACCTCTCTCATATTCATTAACACTTAATTTTGGTTCTCCTTTTTTCCATCCAGTTATATAATTTGTCCCAGGTTTCAAAATAGTCTATATCCAATTTGCCCTTCATCTAAAGTACATTAAAGTAATCAATAGAATAGAATAGAATTCTTTATTGGCCAAGTGTGATTGGACACACAAGGAATTTGTTTTTGGTCCATATGCTCTCAGTGTACATAAAAGAAAAGATACATTTGTATAGAATAGAATAGAATAGAATAGAATATATTGGCCAAGGGTGATTGGACACTCAAGGAATTTGTCTTGGTGCAACTAAGGTAAGGGAGGTAAGGAAAATTGCTAGGAAGATTTAGTAAACTGGCCTACATAGAGCCTTCATGGAATACTAGTTCACTATCCTTCAGATATTCTTCCAATGCCCTTTTTCTTCTTCAACTATTTGGTGTACTTGCAATATTCCATGCCCACCTATGTTTCTTGATAAATAGAATCTGTCAACATTGCTATGTAGATGAAGAATAGAAAAGAGACATGGCAAAGGCTAAGTGCAGGAAAGATTTGGAAACCAGCCTTAAACAAAAAAAACATATCAGAATAATCACCATATCAATCTTTCAAGTAAGTGTGATTCCACCAACCAATCAAATCACTAAAACAGTCACCCAATCTATTTGCTACATTCAAACCAAATCTCCACCCCCAACACTATATATAAGGAAGAAATGGCAGTTACAAACATTCCATATTTACAGCAACACGAAGCTTAAAACTTCAGCCTGATGATGGTGAATGTGATTTCACCGAAACATCGCATAGACATGCAAAATATTACACAGGGCAAAACCCGAACTCAGAACAATCTACATACATATACCCGTGAAAATCTACGAAAACAAATATATATATATATAATGTTTTTAGCTGGAATTTTTTAAAATCAAGGGAGACTAGGATGGTCCCATTTCGGCCTTGTTCTGGCCTCATCAGCTAGCCACACCCTTTCCTTTACTGGGATTTGATCTGGTGAACTCTGCCTTGTAAAGCAGAGAACTAGCAGTTAGAGCTATCAGATCAGAACCCTTCCAGCTCTGTACCAGGGAGGGGGTATATGTTTTTTTATGTCGGATCACCCTGGTATATTTTTAAGGAACGTCACAGCTCCTTTTTTGCCTCTAGGCCCAACCCAGGACCACTACAAGGCAGTTAATATATTTTATAGCCGACAACTATATTCTGTATGTGTTAAATGTTTTTAGCTGGAATTTTTTAAAATTAAGGGAGACTAGGATGGTCCCATTTCGGCCTTGTTCTGGCCTCATCAGCTAGCCACACCCTTTCCTTTACTGGGATTCGATCTGGTGAACTCTGCCTTGTAAAGCAGAGAACTAGCAGTTAGAGCTATCAGATCAGAACCCTTCCAGCTCTGTACCAGGGAGGGGGTATATGTATACACACATACACATACACATACACATACATACATATACATACATACACACATATATACATACATACATACATATATACATATACATATATATACAGCATTGAGAAGACGGCAAAAGCCAGCAAATGCCATCTCTGCAAAACAGTGAAGAAACAGTGGACCAATAAGTTAGTTGTTACAAGAATATGGCACACATTACAAACAATGGCATAAGATAGTAGCAACAATGGTACTTTGGAATAATGTTAAAAAATGCCACTTGACAAAGTGCTCTGGGACTTCAGAAATCTAACAGACAAGCACTTGCCAAATAATACCCCTGAATTAACAAGTGTTGATAAGAGAGACAAAAATGTCTGGATAGTGGACATTGCAATATTTAGAGACAGAATACAAAACAATGTACAGTAGTCCCTCGCTATACCGCGCTTCACCTACTGCAGCTTCACTTCATCGCGGGTTTTCAAGAAATATTAATGAGAAAAATCATTCACGGATCTTCACTGGTTCGCGGGTTTCTGAGGAAGTCGATCGGCAGATTTAAACAGCCCGCGGAACTCAATCGGCAGGGTTTTTTAAAAAAAAAATATCTAAAATTTTAAATACTGTATTTAAATACTGTATCTAAAATAAATACTGTGTGGGAAGGGTTGATAAACACTTAAAACAATGAAAACTTACCAAACAATTACAATATAAATACTTAAATAAGTACTATCAGTCGATAAATTCCCCATCGCGGATTTCACCTATCGCGGTCGGGTCTGGAACGTAACACCAGCGATAGGTGAGGGGCTACTGTATGTGGGGGGGGGACCCCATAAAAACATAAAGACTTGCAAGCAAAAAAGCCAAAATAATACAGTATTACTAATAATTGCTGTGCCGTGGAAGCAATCCCAAAACAACTGGAGCACTACTTTAACACTATTGGCATTGACAAAATCACTAGCAGTCAATTACAGAAGGCATTTTTACTTGGAACAGCTTACATCCTGCAACAATACCTCTAATACCATCTGCCTATCCCTGGCCTTTGGGAAGGGCTTGATAGGTGATAAAAATACCAAATCCAGTCTAAACATCTAACTGTGCAACCAATTGTAATAACAAGTAGCTGAACTGGAGAAGATTACAAAATATCAAGATCTAAAAATCAATGTTGAAAGATTACGATATAAAATGCCTGTGGTAGTCTCAGTGGTTAGTACGCTGAGCACCATACCAAAGTCTTAAACAGCATTTAGAAAATCTGTCAATTAGAAAAGGTATTCAGGTTGAATTTATCTATCTACTATGCTGATACTAAATCCTAAATTCATGGTAATAAGTTGATGTGTATTGTGGGAAGTACACCCCAGAGGACAGTGCCAGAAACCTCACAATACCAGAAACCTCAGAATAAAGTGCCAAAAGACTCAAGCCAGCTCTTCCCCTTTTCAGAAAACCAAGAAGAAGCAGCTGAAAAGAAAATGACTGTGGTAATGACTGTTACAGAAGTAGGAAAAGTAACAGAAATACTTAGATAAGGAGAATCAGGCCAAAAATAAAGTCTCCAAGGTAAACCAAAACTTGTTCTTCCTGACAGGATTAACCCTTAGGACAATTAACCCAGAAAAACAGGAAAACAAAACCCAGGGCAATCAGAAATGCAACAAAACCCATCAAGTTGCAGGGGCTTCAAGGGGGGATTAAACATAAAAGTGAGATTCATATTCCCAAACTACTTGCAACCCAGGTAAGATAGATCTGTGTCACTTTTTGCTTCTTCCTAAAATAATTCCACTTTCTGGCAGCTGGCTTCTTCATCCATTTCTTCTCAGCCTCTGTGGTGTGTCCCAGCTGGGAACCAACAGGGCAAATTTCTTCCAGCAGTATGAAGGCCAACACCAGCTAAAGAACAGGCAGCTGTGATTTGACATTGTTGCACATTTAATAATAATAAATTTACTATCAGTCAATTGCAAAAGGCAGCTTTACTTGGAACAGCTTATATCCTGCGATCATACTTCTAACACCATCAAACATCTGCCTATGCCAGGTCTTTGGGAAAGGTAGGATAGGTGGGAAAAATTAAATCTGAACATCTGGCTGACTGCAATAAAGGTCCCTCCTCTGATTCTTATACATAACTGACATATTATGGTCTGAAGTCACCCAGTTTCTGTGGCTGAGAATGAACCTGTCTCCACCGCTATTACCCTATGCTGTTTTTAATGCACGCCTGTATTGAATTCAGTGAAATAATACAATTTCACAGCAGTTTTGAAATCTCTGAGGGCCATACCAAGGCTCTGGAAGCTTTTCAGGAACATTTACAAGAGTTTACATTAGTTTTTCTACATAATAAAAAAATGGGTTTCTCTCTAGAAATTTATCCTAATTGAAAACAATGAATTAGAATTAAATTTTCTAGTGGAATTCTTTACCGGCCAAATGTGAGTAGCCGCACAAGGAATTTGTCATTTCTGTGCATAAGCTCTCAGGGTACATACAACTGTATGCAGTCCTTGTAACAATACATTCATCCAACACTTAGTGATAGTTGTGGATACTAATAAGCAATCAGCATAAATACTAGGATACTAATATAAATTTAATTAGCATTCTAGTAGATAGAATTCCTTTTTGGCCAAGTGTGATTGGACACAGAAGAAATTTGTCTTCGGTGCACAGTTTTCCCCCGAACGCCATCACTCTACACTGTCAGACTTTCTACTATATCTGCACTTCTATTCTACTTTTTTTCCTCATCATTCCTATCACCCATTTCCTCCCATGTTGACTGTATGACTGTAACTTGTTCCTTATATCCTAAGATTTTTATTAATATTGCTTCTTCATTGCTTATTTGACCCCTATGACAATCATTAAGTGTCGTACCACATGATTCTTGACAAATGTATATTTTATTTTATGTACGCTGAGAGCATATGCACCAAGACAAATTCCTTGTGTGTCCAATCACACTTGGCCAATAAAAATCTATCTATAAGCTCCAAGTGTACATAAAGGAAAAGATGCATTTGTCAAGAATCGTAAGGTACAACACTTAATGATTGTCCTACTGTATGAATGATTTGTTTGAATTAAATGAAATAAAACAATGAATTAAAAGCAACGGGAGAATACAGTGCAAACAAGCGTAGTGCAATGCACCCACTTCTAACATTGTTAGTGAAAGAACTAAGTAACGGCCACCAGGAGACGAATTCAGCTCAAAAGGGCCTTAAACTACTTCAGGCCCGAAAACAAAGCAGTCTCTTCTCCCCGCCCACCCTACCTCCCAACAAAGCCGCGAGGAGCGTTCCTCTCATTGGCTTACTGGTTCACGTGACCTAGATGACAGCAACGCGCGGGTCTCGGGCCCAGCTCTCCTGTCACGTGCTTCCCGAGAGCGCACGTCCCTCCCCCTCCCAGCGTCGCGGCGCTCCAAATCCCTCCCACTCCCCCCCCCGCCAATCCCGCCCGCCTCTCGCGCGGTCTTTTCTGGTTTGCCCGATTGTATTTCTCGCGCGGGAATTTCCGATTCGGTTGTTCTTCCCGCTGAATGGCGGATAGGAGCCGGCGGGGGCGAGGGCGGCTTGCTTGCAGGGAAGATGGCCGTGTTCGCGGCCGCTACTGCTTCGCCGACTGACGGGGCTGCTCAGGTAAAGCGCTAAGGAAGAGCGAGGGAAGACTCCGATCTCCCTGCTTCGGCTGGCCCGAGCGCGGAAGGGAAAGAAGGTTGGGGTGCAGAAATCTCTTTGTATGGTAAAACCGGCTTTAATCTTTAGACACCTTCTTGCCTCCCCCTTAATATATACATGCAACATCTGGATTTTAATGGGTTCTATTCTACTCCGTTCTTTAAGTACATATGATTTTTAAGGGGTTATTAATGTATTTTATCTTAATAATTAATAATAATTTATTAGACTTGTATGCCGCCCCTCTCCGAAGACTCTGGTTTTTTATTGTTATTATATTTTTTATTGTTTCTAGTTATTGTAATTATTGTGAGCCGCCCAGAGTCCTATTGGAATTGGGCGGCATATAAATGTCACAAATAAATAAATAAATAAATAGGTGCGGAATGAAATTCTCTTTTTTTCTTATTTTTAGCCTGTGGATTTCATGTTGTCTCCTTTAGCAAAGACACACTTGGGTTTTTGCGATCCCTCCCAAAACTCAATGATCTTTGGCAGCTGAGCTTGGGACATTGCAGTTTAGAGAGGAAATGTCAAACTCTACTGTTTTTCTGCTAGCTTTCTAGGGCAGTGTTTCCCAACCGTGGCAACTTAAAGATATCTGGACTTCAACTCCCAGAATTCCCCAGCCAACGAATGCTGGCTGAGGAATTCTGGGAGTTGAAGTCCAGATATCTTCAAGTTGCCAAGGTTGGGAAACACTGTTCTAGGGAACTCTTTCTGCATTATTGTCTTTGGAGATTCTCTAGTCATCTGAGTCATGGTTGTCCCAAAGGTGCATCCCCCCCCCCCCAAGAAGCAACTGGACTTTCTGGTCTTTCTGCATCTGTCATTCCCAACCAGGAGGGCTCAAGAAGGGCCATGGGTGGTGGCTTTGTGGAATTCAAAGATTGTAGTTCCTCTTTTTTAGATTTTTAATATTGGACAAGAAATACCCTACAAAGTTAAACTAGTTTACAGTTGTCACAGTTTCTTCACAAAGCATATTTTTTATTCCTATATCTTCTCTTCTATTCTTTCTTAGATATATTTTACTATGAGTACATGTATATTCTCTATTATCATCATTGTGTATTTTACTATGTGTATACCCACTAAAACCCTCATTGTGTATTGGACAAAATCAATCAATAAAATAAATAAGCATAGAAATTGTATTCAGGCTTATCTGATGCTTGGTAATGATAGAATATAATGGAATGGAATTCTTTATTGGCCAAGTGTGATTGGACACTCAAGAAATTTGTCTTTGGTGCATATGCTGTCAGGGTACATAAAAGAAAAGATGTATTGATTGATTGATTGATTGATTGATTGGATTTATATGCCACCCCTCTCCGAGGACAAGGGGTGGATTATAACATATAAAAAAGAAAACAATACAATATAGTAGCCTAAATCCAATTAATTTAAAACTAAATACTGTATAATCCCCAATTTTATTAAAAAAACAACCGTACCCACTTAGACAACAACCATATTCTTTGTCAGACTCATGAGGTACAACACTTAATGATTGTCATAGGGGTCAAATAAACAATCAGGAAGCAGTATTAATAAAAATCTTAAGGATACAAGCAACAAGTCACAGTCACATAGTCATTTGTTGGAGGAGATAAGTGATAGGAAGTTGGAGGAGATAGGTGATAGAAAAGACTAATAGTAATGGAGCCTTAGTGTTATTTTGACAGTGTTGAGGGATTTATTTGTTTAGCGGAGTAGTGGCGTTTGGGGGGGAAACTGTACCCACTTAGACAACAACCATATTCTTTGTCAGACTCATGAGGTACAACACTTAATGATTGTCATAGGGGTCAAATAAACAATCAGGAAGCAGTATTAATAAAAATCTTAAGGATACAAGCAACAAGTCACAGTCACATAGTCATTTGTTGGAGGAGATAGGTGATAGGTGTTGGAGGAGATAGGTGATAGAAAAGACTAATAGTAATGGAGCTGGGAACTACAGGGATTCATTCAACAATGGCAAAAAAGGTCAGCGAATCATAAATCACTTAATAATTGCCGTGCTTAGCAATGGGAAACCTGATACCAATCGTCATTGTAAGTCGAGGACTGCCTGTACTTATTTATCTTTTGTATTACAGCAGATTGCTTTCCTAATTCTTTTTCAGGAGTTAAGAAGAACAAAGTAGCCATGCTTATTTAAACAAAAGTACAGTATAGATATGAGCCACTGCATCTGTCATTCCAGCTGTAATAAACAATCAGGAAGCAGTATTAATAAAAATCTTAAGGATACAAGCAACAAGTCACAGTCACATAGTCCAGGGGTCGACAAAGTTGTTCAGAATCTAGGAGCCAGCCAAAAAATTTAGGAGCCAGAATTTTTTTTAAGCAAACTTGGTTTTTAATTTAACAAAAAAAACATTACAAACGTTATAAACAACATTTTACTTTTAAAGATAATAAATATTATATTTTGATATTTTAGATTTTAGGCAACATTCTAGTGTTTTTCACTTTGCGTTTTGTGGCCATGAACATGCCTTGTGATTTTAGAGCTGAAGTACCAGTGGTCCACAGCCTTGGCAGGATCAAACGCCTTCACAGATGGCCCATTCATGGTGATCATAAACAAGTCACTTAAACTTTCTTCTTGCATCCTTGATCTGAATTTATTTTTGACCATGTTCATCAAACTAAATCCTCTTTCACAACATGAGGTTGAGACAGGGAGCACCGCTACAATCGACAACAGGTTTCCCAGAACTGGAAATCTCTCGGTGTTGGAGAGTGCCAAATCCAGAAGCTCACACAGTTTCTTTCCTTTTCCAAGGACCTTAAACTCATACCACTCATTGAGGAGTGAGTGAATGCATTGGTCATCACTTTCAGGTGGAGATAGCTGTTTACGAAAATGATGAGCCAATGCAGTAATCTCAACCACACCGTAGTCTTGCAATGTTGTTCCTGCTGGCCAGGCAAAGGTGTCAAACACTGCGGTGGATCTTTCAATATTTATATCACTTAGAAATCGCACTGTCAAGTATTTAACTGCATGATTAATTAAATTAGCTTTTTCCTGCTGAATTGATGCAGCTACAGTGTTGCTCAGTCCATGTAGCTGTACATTTTGAAACAGTCCTTGAAGAGATGTTCCTGAGACAAATCTGGCCTCATGTTGTTTTGGTGCATCTCTAAGTGAATTGATTGTTGAAATTGTGCTTTTCACATGCAACTCAATTGTGCTTAAAAAAAGCTCTTCCCATTGAAATATAAGTGACAAGTTTTTAAGAATTTCCAGATAGTCCAGTAGAAAATGGAGCATGTGAACAAATTTAAAATCTGTGAGCTTTCTCAGTAAACCATGGGCAGCTGCAGAGGCACTGTCTTTTTCCGCAGCCACACTTTCTAGGTGGATTGTCACGCATTTCCAGTCTTTGACAAGTGCAGACAGAGCACCGACTTTGCTTGCTACCCATCTGACATTATGCAAGTATTGGAATTTCAGAATTGTAAGCTGCAGGTTTTCTGCTACTTGCTTCAGCTGTCGCATTCTCTTAGGTGAGTATTGATAAAATTGGTAGAGTTTCTTTAAAATAGAGTCAAGGTCATCAATTAATTTAGCTTGTTTTACTGAACTTAATACACTTAAGTTCAATCGGTGTGCAACACAGTGAATGCCAATTAAATGACTGATGTTTTGGCGTATTTTCTGCACCAAGCCATTTTCGGTCCCAATCATGCTGGCAGCACCATCTGTACCAATGGCAATCAAGTGACTTGAAGAAAGCCAGCCTACAAGACCAAGTGTTCTAAGTTCTTCTGTGAGCGCTTCTAAATATCCATCTGCAGTAGCCATTTCAAGAGGAGAAACAGAAAGAAATACTTCTTTGACCCTGTTGTCCTTGATGTACCTGACATACAGAATCAGTTGTTCAACCCCTGCTTTGTCAGTTGAGCCATCTAGCATCAAGCTGACATATTTTGCCTCTTTGAGCTCACTGATTAGGTTTTTCCTGATTATTTCTGCAATATGGGAAATTAATTCTTTGCATCTTTTATCGTTTGCATATTCCTGTCGCACAGCACTCCCTAATTTCTCCGTCAACTCTAGCAACCCTTCAAAATCTGTGAAAGGTCTGTTGTTTTTGGCAATATAATAGGCCACATTAAATAGAATGGTCATATGTTTAAACATGTCTTCATCCATTTTCCTTATACAAGCAGCCAATGGAGTAGCTTCTGGAGCCAATGCTGCATGTGTAGCCTCCACACAATTTAGATGCTGGAGAGACTTTGCGTGCTTTTTGAAGGTTTCAAGTTTAAAGGGTCCTGAAAATCCTTTTACGATCCTAGATGCTTGGTCAGCAATGCCAGGGAAGGAAGCACAAATCTCGCATATAGCTATACCAGTTGTATGGTCAAATTTAAGCCATGCGAGTTCTTTACACCACTCTTGCCTAAATCTCCTGGGTCCAGCAGTTTGACAACGGCTTGTTGATGGGGACTCCTCTGCTGGTGGGTCTTCTCTTGTTTCTTCAGTTACCTGTTGCCCGGCACTTTCTACCTGTTGCACTGCGCTTTCAAGAGAGGTCTTTGTAAAGAACTGTGTCATTTTCAGTTGCTTTTCATTTTCTGGTATTCTCTCTGTTGCTCTGCGCTTCATTTTTTTCCTGAACCCAGAAAAGAAAAAAAAATGTGCACTTTGCTCTGCTATGCCAATTATAACTTACACATGAACTCTTTACCCTTCTTTGTCCGAGTGGACGAGGCAGTACTCCGGCTTCGTTCTCCTGGCGGCACCCGACTTTGTTCTTCCAGCAGCACTCCGCAGTCCGCCATATAGTACTGGTAATGGGATACACTGTGAATATACTGCCATATAGTAACCATATAATTACAGCATATACTGTGTATATACTGCTATACCCTACTTACAAAAAGATTTAGCAATGTAGGAAACTCCATTCAGTGGTGGTCCAGCAGGATAGGGTCTCTCAGCACTTCTAGAGAAGATTAAAAATCAATCTGCCTTATTATCCATGTATTTTATTTTCTAACCATAAGAAGTTTCAAATCCTTTTTTGTAGGAACAACACTTTTCTAAATCAATGAAACAACATACTCACCTACTCAGCGGTGAGCTGCGATGTCCAGCGACGTCTTGCAAGATTCCCTGCACGTCCTGGTTCAGCTCCGGGAGGTGAATGAATGAACTGCCTGCGATGCGCGCTCACAGAAGCCGCGCATGCGCAGTAGGGTGCAGAGGCTGCGGTCGCAATCTTTCCGGCGCTTATCTGCTCTGGAAAGATGACGTCAGTGCAGGGGGCAGGGAACAGCTGCGGTCATGCGCGCTAGGCGCGCATGACCGTTCCACACAGTGCTTAAAGGGAACCTGTCACCTGCAAAAATCATGTTAAAGTGGGTGCAGTAGCGTGTTAGTGATGCGCTATGCATCACTAACACGCTAGTCCTAGGAAAATCCGTGCAGTAGATCCCCCCAAAACAGTACTGCGGCCTCATTGAACGCGGCCGGGGAGGGGGGATGGTGGGGCACACACTGTATGTACATATAGACCCCCTCACACACGGCGTCTCCCCGGGGAGCACGGCCTTTGTATGTACTTACACAGGTAGCGGGAGATGAGAACGGGCCCCCGGCCACAGCGATCCTTCCCCCGTAACCCAACTCTCCCTGTCCAGTCCCGGAGCATAAGGGGGGCGGAGCAAAGTGGGGAAGGCGGCCTGAGCGATACTGTCCCTGCTTCCTCCGATTGGATGACTCCGTGCAGGAGGTGGGATTGGATTGAGAGTAATATTTTTTCTTCTCAACTCCTCAAGCACCAGGCAACATTTTCTAGGCGCCAGACAACATTTTCTAGGCGCCACTGGCGACCAGGCGCCTGGGTTTGTCGATCCCAGACATAGTCATTTGTTGGAGGAGATAGGTGATAGGTGTTGGAGGAGATAGGTGATAGAAAAGACTAATAGTAATTGAGCCTTAGTGTTATTTTGACAGTGTTGAGGGATTTATTTGTTTAGCGGAGTAGTGGCGTTTGGGGGGGGAAACTGTTCTTGTGTCGAATTGTCTTGGTGTGCAATGCTCTGTAGCAAAGTTTTGAGGGTAGGAGTTGAAAGAATTTGTGTCCAGGATGTGAGGGGTCAGTAAATATTTCCACAGTCTCTTTTTGACTTGTGCAGTACAGTGATCCCCCGTTTATTGCGTCCCCAACCATTGCGAACAGGGTACTTCGCTATTTTTCAACCCGGAAGTCAAAAATACCATCTACGCATGCGTGCCGGGCACGCATGCGTAGATGGCAGCGGCTTCCCTGGGTCTTCCCCCTCTTGCTGGCGTCAGCGAGGAGTTTCCCCACCGCCCACGCAAACTCCTCGCTGCCGCTCGCCCGCCCTTCGCCTGCCCACGCCGTTCGCTCCCCCCTCTTGCTGTCGGGAGGGCGAGAAGCCCTCCCCAGCACCCGCTCGCCCGCCCTTCGCCCTGGCGGAGAAATTCCAGCCCCCACCTGGTCCCGCCCGCGGCTCGGCTTCCCTGGCTGCTGCTCCGGTCGCCCGATCGTCTCCTGTCTCCCGTGCCGATGTTCCCTGCCAAGCCTGGCTCGGATTCCCTGGCTGCTTGGCGGGGGGGGGGGGGGGGGCTCGGCCGAAAGGAGCTGGAGACGCAGAGCTGAACACACCCCTTCATCCCCAAAGGCCGGCCTTTTTGTCTGGGAGGGAAGATGACGTGCCGGTGGCACAGGGGCGAGGGGCGGGAGGCAAATCGCTGCGTCTCCAGCCCCTTTTGGCCGAGCCCCCCCCCCCCTCCGGCCAAGCAGCAAGGGAAGCCGAACTGGGCTTGGCGGGGAACATCGGCACGGGAGGCAGCTTCTGCCGGACATGGGCAATGGGCGGGACAGAGAAGCGGGGAGAATCAGGAGGCTCATTTGGCAGCTGGGGGCTGCCTGGCTTTGTTGTTTTGGCTGCAGCGGGTGCCAGGCAGCCTCCAGCCGCCAAAGGAACCTCCTGATTCTTCCCGCTTCTCTGTCCCGCCCATTGCCCGTGTCCGGCAGAAGCTGCTGCCTTATTGCTCTTTGCCGGCGGGATGCAAAGTGCTGGGGTGGGAGGGTGTCCTGACAGCCCCCCCACCCATATGCTTCGCCTCCCGCCGGGCAAGAGCGCTCGGGTGGCAACTTCTTCTAGATACGGGCGATGTCCACGCTCTCTCTCGGCGCTTTCGAGCCGAGTCCGTGAGCGAGTTCGCTCCCGGACTCGGCTCGAAGGCGGCGAGAGACAGCGCCAAGGAACGGGCCTGTCCACGCTGTCTCTCGGCGCTTTCGAGCCGAGTCCGTGAGCGAGTTCGCTCCCGGACTCGGCTCGAAAGCGCCGAGAGACAGCGCCAAGGAACGGGCCTGTCCACGCTGTCTCTCGGCGCTTTCGAGCCGAGTCCGTGAGCGAGTTCGCTCCCGGACTCAGCACGAAAGCCCCGAGAGACAGCGCCAAGGAACGGGCCTGTCCACGCTGTCTCTCGGCGCTTTCCAGCTGAGTCGGGGAGCGAGTTCGCTCCCGGACTCAGCACGAAAGCCCCGAGAGACAGCGCCAAGGAACGGGCCTGTCCACGCTGTCTCTCGGCGCTTTCCAGCTGAGTCGGGGAGCGAGTTCGCTCCCGGACTCAGCACGAAAGCCCCGAGAGACAGCGCCAAGGAACGGGCCTGTCCACGCTGTCTCTCGGCGCTTTCCAGCTGAGTCGGGGAGCGAGTTCGCTCCCGGACTCGGCACGAAAGCCCCGAGAGACAGCGCCAAGGAACGGGCCTGTCCACGCTGTCTCTCGGCGCTTTCCAGCTGAGTCGGGGAGCGAGTTCGCTCCCGGACTCGGCACGAAAGCCCCGAGAGACAGCGCCAAGGAACGGGCCTGTCCACGCTGTCTCTCGGCGCTTTCCAGCTGAGTCGGGGAGCGAGTTCGCTCCCGGACTCGGCACGAAAGCCCCGAGAGACAGCGCCAAGGAACGGGCCTGTCCACGCTGTCTCTCGGCGCTTTCCAGCTGAGTCGGGGAGCGAGTTCGCTCCCGGACTCAGCACGAAAGCGCCGAGAGACAGCGCCCCCCGGACCCCCAACCCGGGTTTGGGGGGCTGCTAGGAAGCCCCCCATGCCGGCGGCAAACAGCCGCGCCGCCCCCAATCTTCGGCTCCTCGCTAGCGCTGTGGGAGTAAAAACACCGTCTGCACATGCGCAGACGGTGTTTTTACTTCCGCATCGCTACTTCGCGAAAACCCGCTCGTTGCGGGGGCTCCTGGAACGGAACCCTCGCAACGAGCGGGGGATCACTGGTATACTGATCCTCAATGGAAGGCATGTTGGCAGCAGTAATTGTTTTTTTCTGCATTATTCATTCATTCCGCAGTATTGATTCCAGTAGAACCTTGTACTGTATTTCCTAAAATAAAGGTAAAGGTTCCCCTTGCACATACATGCTAGTCATTCCTATTTAAGGGCATTTTCTTGGCCTGCTTCATTGATTTTATTTTATTTAAGTCAACCTTGGCCATCAATGCAATGACAGATGTAGTGGCTCATATCTATACTGTACTTTTGTTTAAATAAGCATGGCTACTTTGTTCTTCTTAACTCCTGAAAAAGGAATTAGGAAAGCAATCTGCTGTAATACAAAAGATAAATAAGTACAGGCAGTCCTCGACTTACAATGACGATTGGTATCAGGTTTCCCATTGCTAAGCACGGCAATTATTAAGTGATTTATGATTCGCTGACCTTTTTTGCCATTGTTGAATGAATCCCTGTAGTTCCCAGCTTCTCCCACTGGCTTTGCTTGTCAGGTATCAGCTGGGAAGGTCACCAGCAACTGGTGTAAATACATGCCAATTGCCAAATACTCAAATTTTGATCATGACTCTGTAGATGCTGTGACAGTAGTAAATGTGGGGACCAGCTGTAAGTCACTTTTTTCAGTGCTGTTGTAAATTTGAAAGAGTCACTAAACCAGTGTTTCCCAACCTTGGCCACTTGAAGATATCTGGACTTCAACTCCCAGAATTCCCCAGCCAGCGAATGCTGGCTGGGGAATTCTGGGAATTGAAGTCCAGATATCTTCAAGTGGCCAAGGTTGGGAAACAGTGCGCTAAACAAAAGTCAAGGATTATTTATACTATATATCTGTTCAGCTTTCTCTTGATTTTTGTGCACTGGTGTTAATAACTCAGCTGGAAGTTGGTCTAAGTTCTCTAAATTAAAGCCTGGATTTGTTGTCTGTTAAGAAGAAGACATGTCTGAAATAAATAATGTGTGTTTTTAAGTTTATTTATTATTATTTATTTATTTATTTCATTTGACTTCTATGCCGCCCAATCCCATAGGACTCAGGGTGGCTCATGATAATAATATAAACACAAAAACAATAAAAGGAAGTCAAATATTCAAACTAAAACTATAAAACCCTGATTAAAAACTCATAATTAAACAATGTGCATGCATACCAGTCATACGATTTGATAATTGTTAATTCATGGCCCCCAGGCCTGCCGGCAAAGCCAGGTCTTTGTGGCCTTACGGAAGGCCAGTAGGGTGGGTGCAATACAGACATCTGGGGCAGGGGAGAAGTTGATTCCTTATTTGTTTGTTTGTTTATTTATTTATTTAGTCAAACAATTATAGGGTGGTAATTTGTACAAATAAAACATTTGATAAGTCATCATAAAAGGTAACGATAAAAGACAATAGGGCAGGGACGGTAGGCACGAAGGTGCGCTTATGCATGTCCCTTACAGACCTCTTAGAAAGGGGGAGAGGTCGATTGTAGATAGTCTAAGGTTAAAGGTAGAAACCACAGAGTCAGGTAGTGCATTCCAAGCATTGATTACTCTGTTGCTGAAGTCGTATTTTTTGCAGTCTAGTTTGGAGCGGTTGACATTTAGTTTAAATCGATTTCATGCTCGTGTGTTGTTGCGGTTGAAGGTGAAGTAGTCATTAACAGGTAGACCGTTTTGGTATATGATTTTATGAACTACAGTGGTACCTCGAGATACGAGTTTAATTCGTTCCGGACCTGGGCTCTGAAGTCGAGCAGCTCTTATCTCGAACGACTTTTCCCCATAGGAATTAATGTAAATAATTTTAATTGGTTCCAGCCCTCAAAAAACTCACAAAGTTAGTCTAAATTATGCAGAAAGACATGTTTTTAATGAAGAAATGTACATGTACATATAAATGAATAATGAAGTTTCTTTCACTTAACTTGTAAACTTTCTTAAACTTTTAAATTTACATATGTTCAACTTCTCTGCCACCCAATCCTGTAGGACAGAGGTCCCCAACCCTTTTTGCACCAGGGACCGGCTTTAAGCGATCAAGAGAGGAATGGGTGAATGAATGGACGGAGGGTGGGAAGGAAGGAAGGAAAGAGGGAAGGGACAGGAACAGAGGAAGGAAGCAAGGAAACTTATGAAAGGGGAGAGTAAGAGAGGAATGAGTGAAGGGAGGGAGGGAGGGAAGAAGGTGGGAAAGAGAAAGAAAAGAAGAAATAGAGGAAGGGAAGGTAAAAGAGAGAAAGAAAAAGAGCAAGAAAGAAAGCTGCAAGCCCCCCCCCCCCCGAGCCCCCCAGGCCGGCTGCAACCTTTTAAAACACGCGCGCCGCTTCGCAGCTGTCTCCTGAAGCCGAACGCGGAAGTTAGCGTTTGGCTTCAGGAGACAGCTCCTTGGCGCTTGTATCTCGAATTTGGGCTTGTAAGTAGAACAAAAATATCTCTCCCCTCCCAGCTCTTATCTCGAGTTGCTCTTAAGTAGAGCAGCTCTTATGTCGGGGTTCCACTGTATAGTTAAGTCGGAACGGAGACGACAAAGTTGTATATTGTCTAATCGAAGAATTTCAAGTCTGGCGGAGTAAGGTGTTTTGTTGTGAGAAGAGGAGTGAAGAATTCTTCTTGTGAAATATTTCTGGACTCTCTCAATTGTGTTGATGTCAGATATACAATGTGGGTTCCATACAGGTGAGCTGTATTCTAGGACTGGCCTGACAAATGTTTTGTAAAGCTCTTGTTAGCAGTTCAATATTACCAGAGAAGAAGCTGCGAAGGATTAGGTTAGCAACTCTTAAAGCCATAGAGCGGCAGAAAGATGTTATGTTTGCTGTCCCCGAATGTTTTAAAACAACATGCGCAACACTGAAAAATAATGTCATGCGTTTATGAGTGATATATTGAAAAAACTTTAAAAAATAATTCCAAAGTGAATATCTCCTTGATAAGATATTCATTTTATTGTACTTATACCTATGCTCTTTCTTTACAGTCATGTACAAAACGGAAGGAAGACAACTTTTCCATTAAAGCAATTACCAACTATTTTTCGCCATTGGGGAAAAATGTTGAGAGTGTATTGTCACCCCCAAAGTCTAATAATATAAAGGATTATTTTAAAAAAACTTTTATAAATGAGAATGCTCCTTCACCTCTCCCGGAGCAGGAAAGCAAAGCAAGCTCAATATCACTGGAAAGTTCTTCAGAGCTTCCATCAAAACTTAAGCGAAGAAGAAAACGGAATAACTTAAATAATAAATTAAAAACTGATAAAACACTTGAGCCAGAGCCTTTGGTGGAATTAAATAAGGATAATGATAAAGAGACGGCCAATCCACAAAAAGAGAACTGTAAGGCTAGTCACAATGATATTGTGTTCATTAACCTCACAAATGGGGAGCAGACATTAAATGTTTGTAGTGAAGGCTATGTCAGTAAAGTTAGCTATAAGAACGAGGAAAGAAAAACTAAAATAGAAGGAAATGTAGTAAAAAGCAAATCAAAAAAATTAAAAAGAAAAAAGCCTAAGAATGACATAGATTTGTTTGAAAATTCTATCACTGAGACACAGACAAAGGATTCACATAAAGAAACTAATAAACAAATTGCGTCTGTCACTAAATCAGAAAATAAAACTGTAGAGCTTCCTCTGGATCCTGAGGCTAGAGCACAAATGACACCATACAATACTGTCAATGTATCATTTGAAGACTTCTTAAAAAGCCAAGGAGAAAGCTTCGAACAGAGTCCAAGAAAACAGACACCTGATGATTATGTTGCCTCTGACAAAACAGATGTTGATCAAGATACTCAAGAGTTACCATTTAAGAAAGTGACAGTCCTCGCCCAAATTCATTCTGTCCCTCCAAAATCTCTCCGGTCCAAGAAAATCGCCTCTATTTTTATAAACCAAAAAAGCAAATCCAAAGTAAAAAAGAGTCCCGCTTCCTCAGAAGTGGAATATATTGAACAGGTGACTCAAAAAAGAAAGTCAAATGTGGTGATTACGGAGGAGGAGTTAGAACTGGCAGTATTAGAAAGTGCAGGTTCAGAGACTCTGAAATCAAAATGCACTGCAGAAGAACGATACCAGTTTATGAAAGCTTTTAGGCAACCAGGAGCAGATGTAGTAAAAAATGGAGCTAAAAGGGGACCTAGTAAGCAGAAAGAAATTGAAGAAAAACCATCGAGCCACAAAGTAGAAGGGGAAGAATGTGATGATGAATCTAACCCCAAACCTGCAAATAATGCATTGATAGCTTATGGTAGTGGCGCTGCCCATGACATTGTCGAAAAATGTGATCACACCAAAATAAGAAATAAATCCAAAAAGCGGAAGGGCATAGAGGAAGCAAAAGAGGAGGATTTCAATATTAATGATAACCAGAACAAAAATGCTCGTGGCCCAATTAATAGGACAACACCAATTGAGAAAGAATTTTCTCAAAAAGGTATGGGATTGAAAAGACATCGTCGGCAAAAGAGAAGCCAGAGCACCCCGGAAAAAGCCATGGTTCCACAGGCTATCACTCAAAATCCACCAGATGCTTTCCCTCTGCAGACCTCTACTCCTAAAACAGACCGATCCTTTAAAACTGACTTGTATACGGCTGAAGTCATAACTGAGCCCTTTGATTCAAACAGCCCAATAAGGTAAGGTTATTTTTATATATTTTGAGTGTAAAAGTAATGATTGTTACATAATTTTGTCTGGAAATAGAAACTTATCAGGGTTTCAAAACTTTCTAAAGTTTCATTTTTTTTAAAAAAAAAAGTTTAACATTATGGGGTCGGGTTTTTTGTTTGTTTATACAGGATGAGGTTCACCCGAATTAATACCTCAGACAGATTTACGCAGCAGAATGTAAAGGTATGATAAATCTGAATGAAAGTAGCCCTTGAAGAAACATTGTAAAAAATTTAAGGTCAGATAGCTGGATTTAAAGTGTGAAAATGATCTTTGAATGACGTATGGCATTGGGCCAGAATACATCTGGAACCGCCTTATATCGCACGAATCCCAGCGGCCGATAAGGTCCCACAGAGTTGGCCTTCTCCGGGTCCCGTCGACCAAACAATGTTGTTTGGTGGGCCCCAGGGGAAGAGCCTTCTCTGTGGCGACCCCGGCCCTCTGGAATCAACTCCCCCCAGATATTAGAACGGCCCCCACCCTCCTTGTCTTTCGCAAATTACTCAAGACCCACCTTTGTTGCCAGACATGGGGGAGTTAGGATATTCCTTCCCCATGGCCATTACAAGTTATGTATGGTATGTTTGTGTGTATGTTTGGTTTTTATAATAAGGGTTTTTAGTTGTTTTATTAAATTGGATTGTTACATGTTGGTTTTTTTATCATTGTTGTTAGCTGCCCCGAGTCTGCGGAGAGGGGCGGCATACAAATCCAATAAATACTGTAAATACAAATAAATAAATGAAAATTAAGCCTCTTAAGGCCATGAAAAATGTAAGGTTTGCACAGGCCTATTTTCACACTTCATGGAAAATATATACACTTAAGCTAGGGTTGCCACTCTTATGATCATGTAATTTAAATTTTCAGTTACCTGCATTATCTTGTGGTCAAATAAAATATTTAGATAATGATTGGGCACAGTAGCGAAATCAAATTTGAGGCATTTACTGATCTTGCTGTATTTAGAGATTTTGCAAATGAGTATGCTGGCTCATACTGGCACCTTCAGTAGAATGCTTGGAATATACTTGGTTGATTGATTGATTGATTGGTTTGGTTTGGTTTGGTTTGATTTGATTTGATTTGTATGCCACCCCTCTCCGTACTTGTATCCGTACTTGTATCCGAGTCTCCGGAGAGGGGCGGCATACAAATCCAATCAATCAATAAATCAGTCAATCAATCAATAAATAAATATGTGTGCATTGTACATATTTGTTATATCTCGCTGATTATTTTCCTAATTTACACCATATCAGAGGTCTACTTAATATGTGGTATTAATACTGTTCATTATGTTCAGAGGTATCTTATAGGAAGGGAAAACATGGTTTGGAAAGGGTGCATGTATTTCAGCTCACAGTTATTTTTCATTTTTGTGGTAGATGAATTCAACTTCTAGAAATATTTTCAAAGCAAAGAAATTGGTTGAGAAAGCAAAGGTTGTACGACATAATCGAATATCAAGAACCATGGAAGAAACATCCGATATATCTTTAAGGCGTTCTTCTAGACAACAGGCTCTTGCTGAAAAGAAACATTCAAGAAAAATAGAAGTAAGTCTGTTGACATCACTGATTTATGCAGTTCTAATTTTGCTGTTGAGATTAACTGGAATGTTTCCTGTTGAGTTTGAAATAACTTAATAAACTTGCTTTATTTTACATGTTCATTTTACATTCATTTTAAAGTTTAATTATAGCAAAAAATGCAATAGAAACTTTATAACCAGCCCAAGTGTTTTCTAAATTATAATGGGTAGATTTGGACAGCACAATAACATGAAAACATGCCATATATCCCCTGCCCTTTTTATTGTGTTACTGTAAATCTTGATACAATACATTATTTCAATACAGTATTCTTGCATTCTTAATATTCTATTATTTAACTACCTTAGAACAGTGTTTCCCAACCTTGGCAACTTGAAGATATTTGGACTTCAACTCCCAGAATTCCCCAGCCAGCATTTGCTGGCTGGGGAATTCTGGGAGTTGAAGTCCAAATATCTTCAAGTTGCCAAGGTTGGGAAACACCGCCTTAGAACATTTAACTTGGAGAAGAAGAAAGTAAACTGGATATTCTATCAATATTAGTTACAGTTTAGGACAGTGATGGCGAACCTTTTTTTCCTCAGGTGCCGAAAGAGCATGCATGTGAGCTATTGCGCATGCGCAAGTGCCCACACCCGTAATTCAATGCCAGGGGAGGGCAAAAAAAGCTTCCCCCATGGTCTGGAGGCCCTCTGGAGGCTGGAAACAGCCTGTTTCCCAACTTCCCTCAAGCCAGGGGAGGGTAAAAACACCCTCCCCCATCCCCCAAGAGGCTCTGGAAGCCAAAAATGCCCTCCCAGAGCCTCTGTGTGAGGCAAAAATCAGCTGGCTGGCACACATATGTTGCAGCTGAGCTAGGGCAACAGCTCGTGCGCCTGATATGGCTCCACGTGCCACCTGTGGCACCCGTGCCGTAGGTTCACCATCACTCATGTAGGATCTTAATGTTACCAGCATTATGATTATTTAGCTTTTTTATTCAGATATAATATTGGAAATAAGGAGAAGGAGGAAGAACACCTATTAAGATGTTTGTTCTGTAAGGAAAGTTTAGATTTTAAGCTTATTCTTAGATGTTTGCTCTTACTTAGTGGCTTCTTTCCATAAGTGGCAGTTAGAAACCAGCTGTCCATTGTTTTTGACTTAATGTGTCATTTGCAGGGGCCTTCTTTATTCCTCTAACCAGGGAGCATTCCTTTCTTTTATTGTAGATTTGTTATGGGGCTAGCATCTATTACTTATGCCTAGAACTGCTTGAAGAGGACATAATAAAAGCAAGCCACATTAAGGAAGGAACTGATGGATGTATGCCGATATGTTCATGATAAACCATGCTTGTAATGATTTGCCACATTTATTTATATATGCCAGGGTGTCACGGTGGTTAGAATGCAGTATTGCAAGTTAATTCAGTTCACTGCCAGGAGTTTGAGCCTGACCAGGCTCAAGGTTGGCTCAGCCTTCCATCCTTCCAAGGTTGGTAAAATGAGGATCCAGATTGTTGGGGGAAATATTCTGACTCTGTAAACCACTTAGAGACAGCTGTAAAGAACTGTAGAGCAGTATATTGGCCATGGAGTATTATGTTCCCTGAGCTCCAAGGACTTACTAACATTGCATGAAATATAAAGGCATATTAATTTACCCGATAATTTATGCATTTAGGGTTAGGAAATTTTGACAAGTTATTGGGAAAAAAGCAAGAGAGCAAGAGAAAAAGCAAGAGAAAAAAGCTAATTGATGAAGTATACACCTACACACCACCAACAGGCAATCAAAGATTCCTCCAATATTTGAGTAATAATAATAATTTGTTAATATTTATTTGTTTTTATGCAGAACTCCCACGCTCTGGATTCAGGCACTGTTTCAGATTACATAGAAATTCCCAAAAAACTCAAAAGTGTAAATGATGTATTGGGGAAAAAGACCAAATTTGGGAAGGCAACTAAGAAGTCAAATGGTAATAAATGTTACTTATTTACAATATGTTTAGTGGCTACATAGAGACCAGCAGAGATCTGTGATCATAAACCCAGTCCCTTTGTAATTGTGCAAACAACAGGCATAAATTTTTCTGGTTAGGATAGGAACAACCATGAAAGACAGGAAAGTGTTTTTTAATAAACAATGTTTTGTCAATTTAGCCTGATCCAGTGGAAGCTAATATATAATAAATGACCGCTTTATCACTAATATTTCTCACTTTTAAACATGGAAGTTAAGTTGTCAAAAATTGTGGTGAAAAGAAAATATAAAGGCGGTAATGAATCACCACATCTTAATACATTTGGGCCAGATTTTAAAAAAGAAAAATTAGAGGAATCTTTGTCATTCTGTTAGATTGTACAATAGTAAAATAGAGCCGGGGTGGCGCAGCAGGTAGAGTGCTATACTGCAGGCCACAGAAGCTGACTGTAGATCTGCAGGTCAGTGGTTCAAATCTCATCACCGGCTCAGGGTTGACTCAGCCTTCCATCCTTCCAAGGTGGGTAAAATGAGGACCCGGATTGTGGGGGCAATAGGCTGGCTCTGTTAAAAAGTGCTATTGCTAACATGTTGTAAGCCGCCCTGAGTCTAAGGAGAAGGGGGGCGTAAAAATTGAATGAATGAATGAACAAATAAATAAATAAATAGTGCCTGGAAAGATTCATAAAAATGAATGATTTGTGAAGAAGTTTTTATTTCTCTTATGTTGTTTCATTACTAGAGTAAGACTAAAATGTTGACATTACATAATTTTATACTAATTTAGCAATATGGTTTTTTTTTAAAGGGAAGGAGAAAATGTCTTTGGTAGTTAGGAAAAAACATAAAAAATCTACAGATGAAGCCGTTATTTTGATCAACTCCAGGTGAGTCCATTATCACTGCATGGAATGATGATATAACTATGGGAGTTACTCTATCTTTAAATTAAATTGGAAAATTGCATTTTGCTAGTATTTATCTGTTGAGCAAGAAGTCTCTTGGTTCAAAAATTTGTAACTTCAGTTACTGCTCAGAGAGACATTTGATAGAAGCATGTTTCCAAATCATGTTTAACTTGGAAAAAGGATGTGTTGGTATGGTATGCAAAAACTGATCAGGTGACCTGCAAGTCATAAATTTGAGTCAGTTGTCAACCATCTGACCTTTGATCATGTGACCATGGGGAATGCTCCAATAGTTAAAATGGGCACAAGTCACCTTTTTAAAGTGTCTTTAACTGGTCTGAACCGGTTTGGTCTGGTCTGAACCGGTTTGGTCTGGTCTGAACTGGTTGGAACTGGTCTGGTCTGGTCTGAACCAGTCGGAACTGGTCTAAACCGGTTTGGTCTGGTGTGAACTGGTCTGAACTGGTCTGAACCGGTTTGGTCTGAACCAGTCGGAATTGGTCTGAAACCGGTTTGGTCTGGTCTGAACTGGTCTGAACCGGTTTGGTCTGGTCTGAAACCGGTTTGGTCTGGTCTGAACCGGTTTGGTCTGGTCTGAACCGGTTGGAACCGGTTTGGTCTGGTCTGAACTGGTCGGAACCGGTCTGGTCTGGTCTGAACCGGTCGGAACTGGTCTGAACCGGTTTGGTCTGGTCTGAACTGGTTGGAACCGGTTTGGTCTGGTCTGAACTGGTTGGAACTGGTCTGGTCTGGTCTGAACCAGTCGGAACTGGTCTGAACCGGTTTGGTCTGGTCGGAACCGGTTTGGTCTGGTCGGAACTGGTCTGAACCTGTTTGGTCTGGTCTGAACCGGTTTCGTCTGGTCTGAACTGGTTGGAACCGGTTTGGTCTGGTCTGAACTGGTCTGAACCGGTTTGGTCTGGTCTGAACTGGTTGGAACCGGTTTGGTCAGACCAGATCAAACCGACCAGTTCAGACCAGACCAAACCGGTTCCAACCAGTTCAGACCAGACCAAACCGACCAGTTCAGACCAGACCAAACCGGTTCCAACCAGTTCAGACCAGACCAAACCGGTTCAGGCCAGTTCAGACTAGACCAAACCGGTTCACACCAGTTCAAACCAGACCAAACCGGTTCAGACCAGTTCAGACCAGACCAAACCGGTTCAGACCAGTTCAGACCAGACTAAACCGGTTCAGATCAGTTCAGACCAGACCAAACCGGTTCCAACCAGGTCAGACTGGTCTGGTCTGAACTGGTTGGAACCGGTTTGGTCTGGTCTGAACTGGTCTGAACCGGTTTGGTCTGGTCTGAACTGGTCTGAACCGGTTTGGTCTGGTCTGAATCGGTTTGGTCTGGTCTGAACTGGTTGGAACCGGTTTGGTTTGGTCTGGTCTGAACTGGTCTGAACCGGTTTGGTCTATTCCTTCCCCCTAGGCTTCTACAATTTATGCATGGTACGTTTGTATGTATGATTGGTTTTAAAATAAGGGTTTTTAGCTACTTTAGTATTGGATTGTCGCATGTTGTTTTTACCACTGTTGTTAGCCGCCTCGAGTCTATGGAGAGGGGCGGCATACAAATCCAATGAAATGAAATGAAATGAAATTGGATAAGTTGAACGGTAAATTGCCCATTCATCTCTGAAAACCCTGGCCTGTAAGCCCATAGCTCCATTTAAATTGGTCTCCCATTCTTGCAGAAAACAAGTAATTTAATTAATTCGACTTCTATGCCGTCCACTCCCAAATGGGATTCAGGGCGGCTTACAACAGTAAATAGTGCAAACAATAAACAAAGTCAAAAATTAGTAATAAGAACAGTAAAAACCCAATAAATCGTAATGAACTATCCAATCAAACCCACATATATGCAGAACCAGTTACAAATCGGACATGATAAGATGTTATATTCATGATCCCCAGGCTTGCTGGCAAAACCAGGTAGATCAACAAACTGCAGATTTCTCAGAAAATGATCTAACAGTATTTATTTATTTATTTATTTATTTGTTGGACTTGTATGCCGCCCCTCTCCGAAGACTCGGGGCGGCTCACAACATGTAAAAACAGTCACAACAATCCAATTAATTAAAATTTAACGATTTAAGAAAAGAAACCCCATATGATAACAGACACACACACAAGCATACCATGCATAAATTGACGTGCCCAGGGGAGATGTTTAGTTTCCCCATGCCTGACGACAAAGGTGGGTTTTGAGGAGTTTTCGGAAGGCAGGAAGAGCAGGGGCAGTTCTAATCTCTGGGGGGAGCTGGTTCCAGAGAGCCGGTGCCGCCACAGAGAAGGCTCTTCCCCTGGGACCCGCCAACCGGCATTGTTTGGTTGACGGGACCCGGAGAAGGCCCACTCTGTGGGACCTAATCGGTCGCTGGGATTCGTGCGGCAGGAGGCGGTCTCGGAGATATTCTGGTCCGATGCCATGAAGGGCTTTAAAGGTCATAACCAACACTTTGAATTGTGACCGGAAATTGATCGGCAGCCAATGCAGACTGCGGAGTGTTGGTGAAACATGGGCGTACCTAGGTAAGCCCATGACTGCTCTCGCAGCTGCATTCTGCACGATCTGAAGTTTCCGAACACTTTTCAAAGGTAGCCCCATGTAGAGAGCATTACAGTAGTCGAACCTCGAGGTGATGAGGGCATGAGTGACTGTGAGCAATGAGTCCCGGTCCAGATAGGGCCGCAACTGGTGCACCAGGCGAACCTGGGCAAACGCCCCCCTCGCCACAGCTGAGAGATGGTTTTCTAATGTGAGCTGTGGATCGAGGAGGACGCCCAAGTTGCGGACCCTCTCTGAGGGGGTCAATAATTCCCCCCCCAGGGTGATGGACGGACAGATGGGATTGTCCTTGGGAGGCAGAACCCACAGCCACTCCGTCTTATCCGGGTTGAGTTTGAGTCTGTTGACACCCATCCAGGCCCCGACAGCCTCCAGGCACCGGCACATCACTTCCACCGCTTCATTGACTGGGCATGGGGTGGAGATGTAAAGCTGGGTATCATCGGCATATTGATGATACCTCACCCCATGTCCTTGGATGATCTCTCCCAGCGGTTTCATGTAGATGTTAAATAGCAAGGGGGAGAGGACCGACCCCTGAGGCACTCCACAGGGGAGAGACCTCGGAGCCGACCTCTGACCCCCCACTAACACCGACTGCGACCGGCCAGAGAGGTAGGAGGAGAACCACTGAAGAACAGTGCCTCCCACCCCCAACCCCTGCAACCGGCGCAGAAGGATACCATGGTCGATGGTATCGAAAGCCGCTGAGAGATCGAGGAGCACCAGGACAGAGGATAAACCCCTGTCCCGGGCCCGCCAGAGATCATCCATCAACACGACCAAAGCGGTTTCCGTGCTGTAACCGGGCCTGAAGCCTGACTGTCGGGGACCTAGATAATCAGCTTCTTCCAAGGACCGTTGGAGCTGGAGCGCTACCACCTTCTCGACAACCTTCCCCATAAAGGGAAGGTTGGAGACTGGACGATAGTTGTTAAGTACGGCTGGGTCCAGGGAGGGCCTCTTGAGGAGGGGGCGCACAAGCGCTTCCTGACAGTAGTGTCCTTTTTCTTTAAATAATGATCCATCTATTTCAACATGCGTCAAGAATATTTTTTTAATATGCAACTGCCAAAGTGTATTAAGATTTAGAAGAGTAGTCCCCAACATTTCCAGCTTTGTGAACTGGGAGGACTTTGCACACTTGCCTGCTGCCTGGTTTTCAAGGGGCCACGGTCCAGCACCAGACTGCGGACCAAGGGTTGAGGATCTCTGAATTAGAATACCAGGGGCACCCCCATGGGAGTTATGAAACTCATAGCTTATCCATATTTGGCACCCAATTCATGGTGATTGAAGTCTCCCAGGTTTAAAAGTCCAAAGCCTCCCAGGTCTGGAAACCTAAATAGTCCGATAGGGTATTTCAGAAAGAACAGGTATCAGACAGCAGGCTGGTCAAAATGACACAGTTGAAAGGGACCTTCGAGGTCATCTCATTGAATCCTCTGCTCAAGCAGGAGATCCTAAACAATTCCAGACAAGTGGCTGACCATAGGATACTGGAGACAGTTGTAAATGCAGGTGCATTGGTAAGCACCTGAAATGCGAACACATGACCGGCGTTTGGTCCATCACAACTTCAGTCATAAGTACCCTTTGAGGATATTGTTATAATTTTGAATGGTCACTAAAGGAGCAATTATAAATTGAGGACTAACTCAATTTACCAATGGCCTACTTGATAAACATGAGGACTACTTGGCTTCATGTTTGCCTTGCAAACAGGGAACATTTGAAACTCCCTTTTGGTTATACATTGCAGGTTGGGGAGGTCATTTTTTTGCTTTCAAAAAAGCCTTTTTTCCCCTTTGATCTCATTGAATATTCTTAGTAAGCTGCTTCAGGTCTTTTCAAAAAGCAAAGTAGTAACCAGTTGCTGTGTACTGAAGTTATTTTTGGTTGTCATTTTCCTTAGTGGAGATGAATCTGAAAATTCGCAAGATTGTACAGAGTTCAAAGCAAAACGTGAATTTTTAATGAGCGGTTTGCCAGAATCTTTAAAGAAAAAGATTGCTAAAAAAGCAGCGATGTTGGAGGCATATTCTGCAGCTCATTCCTGTTTTCAAAAAGTGATCCATATTCAGCAGAAGGACGATGGTGAGTGCTGATCTTTTGAAGTTTCTGTAATAAATATTAAGTTATTGAGTGTTTTCATTTTAAGGATGGTTTATTGACACATTTAGTACATTAAATATTCTTATTTGATTATATATATATATATATATATTATATATTGATTATATAGAGCCGGGGTGGTGCAGCAGGTAGACTGCTGTACTGCAGGCCACTGAAGCTGACTGTAGATCTGTAGGTCAGTGGTTCAAATCTCATCACCGGCTCAAGGTTGACTCAGCCTTCCATCCTTCCGAGGTGGGTAAAATGAGGACTTGGATTGTTGACAGCAATATGCTGGCTCTGTTAAAAAGTGCTATTGCTAACATGTTGTAAGCCGCCCTAAGTCTAGGAGAAGGGCAGCATAAAAATTGAATAAATAAATAAATAAATAAATAAATAAATAAATAAATAAATGAATAAATGAATGAATGAATATTTTTGTGCGTGTTTATGGAAGGATTAACAGCAGAATCTTAGTACTTTGAAGGAATAAGACTCCAGATATTAAGGAAAGATAGCCAAAGAAGAGACTAGAAATATAAAAGTACTATGTGTGTAGTAATGTTGCATCTGTGTCATTGGGCAAGTCAACCAATGAGTTTTCGCTTAGAGAACGTAATAGTCATGTGTTTATTTTGTGGTTAAGTTCATTTCATTAGAGTGAGTCTTTTTATACAATATTGATTTATGCAGTATCGTGTCTAGCTTTCTCCCGAGACACTTGTTAATTATCAACAAATGTGTTGCAAAGGATTGAATATTGTCCCATCATTCAATTTTCCTATACTTCCTTTTCATGAATAACTTTCTAAAATTTGTTAATTGAATTTTTATTCTTTTGCAGGATGCTTGATGTGGAGATTAGCACCACCGTCTTGTCCCTTCTTTACTAAACTTAAGGACATAAATTCTGAAGTAACTGATGTTAGAAAACATACTCTTTCACTGGGTGAACTCTCAGTTTTAACTACGCAACTTAATAGCAATGATTCTGCAGTTGTGGTGGTTAGTAATTTATGATCGTTTTATAACCATTTTGAGTAAACATTGTGACACTTAAACACAAAATAGAGAACCAGAATTTTCATTGCTGTTTGCAAATTACATGCTGGTGCCACTGTCTGATTACTCCCACTTTGCTTCTCCCAGGGGTGAGAACAGTTTTCATAACCATAGGAATTCAGCAATAAAGTTTAATGACCTTTGATTTTCCAGGAAGCATAAGATAAGTTAGTCCCCGTCGTTAGGTTCTTACTTGATATAATTTATTTATTTTACATTTTAGAAATGTCTTAATAGGGTTTAAGGGAGTTTTGGTAGCAGTATATATGTGATTTTACTGACATAAAAGAACAATATTATACAGAATGGTTTACATATTTACTTAATTAAGATAAAATAACCTTCATGTCATTTATCTGTATACACAACAGCACACATTAAAATGAAATTCCAATGCCCCACTCACAAAAGAAGGAATGCCATCCACTGAACAATGTCACCACCCCAAAGATACCAACAATAATATTATAACAGCAGCAGCATCAAAAATTTAATTTATACATTGCCTAACTGCAGTATTTTGGGCAGCTTACAATTGCTAAAATATTTAAAAACAAAGAACAGTATAAAAAAAAAAAGAACAGCATAAGACCAAAGCTATAAAAAAAAAATATGGAGGAAGGAAAATATCAGTCATTTCTCTCCAAAGGATTACATTTAATCCAGAATTATTAATCAAAATTCACAGGAATCATGACATAAAATTGTGTATGAATAATGCACGTGAACAAATTGTGTGTGATAATTTTAAATATTGAAGTGAATTTTATTACAACATAGTTTCTAGAGAATATTGTGTCCTTATCAAGCAATTGTTAATTACCAGAAATATTCAGTATGCAAGTAATATATGTTTTCTTTTATTTGCAGCCATCTGGGTGGCGACCGGTACTTTCCAAAATGCAGAGGGATGTTTTGTTGGAAGAGATTCAATATTTCAATGCTCAGTTTCCAGTGAAACTAATTTTTGATCTGCTTTTGAAAAAACAAGCTCCTCCTGAAAACAACAAACAAGGTTGGCAGTATGTCTAACTAAAGTTATTGTGTAGATAATGCAAAATCTATTGGTTTACTGAGAAGTAAAATCATTGAAGGAAATATATTTTCCAGAAAAATGATATTAGTATGCCCTGAAGAATTCACCTAATTCGGAATAGATTCATTTTGAAAGCACAGGTAGCTGAAAGAGAATGCTAGAATATGCACAGAACTATACAATATTTATGACTATAGTCCTATATATTGGATATATTAAATACTGATGCTAGGGACGCACAGAGATATAACATCTGGGGTTTTTTTCCTCCCTATAACCAGTAAATAAATTTGAATCCGTTAATTCTGAAGCAATCACAGTTGAAGTGCAGAAAGAAGGCAAAAGGAAACGAAAATCTGAAGATCGCAAATGCAAAAGAAAGAACCGGAAGGAAAAATCAGAGGTTGAATTCTCAAAAAGGTCTTCCCAGATACCAGGTACGAAACCGACTGGTGCAGAAAATAGCCTCCTAATAGATATTGATATATTGAAAGAATCTGAGATGAGAATAACAGAAGATTCTCAGTCTGGACCTAAAAACCCCTGTCTTTCTAGTTGTGAGCTGCTCCGAGTCTTTGGAGATGAGCGGCATACAAATCTAATTATTATTATTATTAATATTAATAATAATAATAATAATAATAATAATAATAATAAAATGTCTTTATTCTGAATGCTTTATGATAGAGGCATCAAAGAAAAGTCCTGCATCTGGCCTGCGGGGTGCTTAAATCTGGCCCGCGTGGCCACCCTGGAAACACTGAAAGACCCGCCCATTGTGCCTCTGCCAACAAAAATGGAGCTCACGGCCCTCCCAGGCTCCATTTTCAGCCGCAGGCCCCTGCCAAGCTCCATTTTCACTGGTAGAGGGCTGCAGGAGGTCGTCATGGCCGAAAATGGGAGGGGGAGAGAGGGCTAGCGAAACAAACTAATGGGGATGCTGCAGTGGTCATAAGAGTTTTAAAAAACGGTCCTACGTCACTAAAAGAATGGTTGTAAATCGAGGACTAGCTTCATTATTGAATAAGCTTCATTATTGAATAGATTGATTAGACCGAAATTGAATAATGCACTGCATGCTCCAGAGAATTGTAATGGGAAAGTATAAAATGAACAGTAAACTGTTGAACATTGATAATTAAGCATCAATTCCGAGACATTCCTTCTGCTACAGCAGTATAATGTTGAATCCATGATGCTGCCACTTTAATTATTTTATTTTGTTATAAATCTTAAGCAATTTTAAATTGCGGTATCTCAGTTAATCTATGCTTTCAATAATTTATGAATGTAGATTAATCAAACTTGTCCTTTTCTCTGAAAACCTCTTGTTAATTTTCTCAATTTCTTATTGAAAGAAGCAAATTGCTATCCGTATCATGGATCTGGTTTGTTTAAAGCGATCATTAAAATTAACTGCAGTTTTAGATTCAGATTATTAAACTTCAGTTAATTGAAGACAGAACAAAACCTCAAACAGTGTTGCTTGGTGTAATGAACCGGGGTGGCGCAGGAGGTAGAATGCTGTACTGCAGGCCACTGAAGCTGACTGTAGATCTGAAGGTCAGCGGTTCAAATCTCATCACCGGCTCAAGGTTGACTCAGCCTTCCATCCTTCCGAGGTGGGTAAAATGAGAACCCGGATTGTGCTGGCTCTGTTAAAAAGTGCTATTGCTAACATGTTGTAAGCCGCCCTGAGTCTAAGGAGAAGGGCGGCATAAAAATTGAATAAATAAATAAATAAATGTCAGAAAGCACGTACTTGTTACAGCAACAATATATTAACTTCAGCGATTAGAATTCAAACCTTTATTTGAGCTAGATAACTTCTAGGTTTTGATGTAATAAACGCCTGAGGCATCTTAAAAAGAATAACTTTATTTTCTCATCTACAGATTTTGCAAGTGAAGATACGCTATGGACTGAAAAATACCAGCCACAACACTCCAGTGAACTTATAGGCAACATCGAAGCAATTAAAAAGCTACATAGGTCAGAAACAACTTTTTAAAAATATATATATAAATGATTGTCAGTCCTTCGAGGTGGTCCAGAGAAGAAACCAATATCACGAGTACTAACACTAGTTTTACTTTCTGTGGCCATAATTGTCAATAATTTGTCAAACTCTTGCAAGTCTGACAGTCCATCTCTCTCCACTTGCCTTTCCTTTTCGAGGAGAGGATCCTCTTGAGACTCTGCCATTCTTCCATTTCTTCTTTGGACAGAAGTTGGTATTCAGAGCATTGTCCTGGCTATGCTTCTTTCTCCTCCCGCCTCAAGGATAGTCTCCCAAGCAATTACAATTGTTGTTATACCTGTTCTCTCACTGCGTTATCTATCTATCTATCTATCTATCTATCTATCTATCTATCTATCTATCTATCTATCTATCTATCTATCTATCTATCTATCTATCTATCTTATCTATCCATCCATCCATCCATCCATCCATCCATCTATCTATCTATCTATCTATCTCCATCACCCATACACTCATTTAGCAACATAAAGGGTTTGTCATATGAATATATAAGTGGTCTTCAACTTACGACCACAATTGAGCCCAAAATTTATGTTGCCAAGTGAAAAATTTAAGAACTGAATTTTGCTCCATTTTACGACTTTTCTGTCCCCGCCAAAAACATTAAAACAGCACCGAGTTTGCATGTACTTATTTAATGCAAACACCACTCCTAATAAACTTTTTAACAGTGACTATGCACACACCAATCTACAAGCACTCCTTTTTGGCAAGCCATCAGCTACTCAATAACCTTCATTAATATCAGTTCAAACAGTTTTAAAGCCAAGAGGAGCAATTAGGTCTTGATCTCTTACATAGCTTCAGAGAGTTGTCAAAATGAGACAGAACTAGAGGTCGTACTTGATAACCGAAACAGCAGCAGAGGAAACAAAGCAGAAGTCTTTCAGACCAGGAGCAAACTATGATCAGACGGGTTTCACAAATGTTGTTCTCTGCAGCTTGTTAGCTGCCTCTGATGTATTTAAGGAGACTAGGGGAGTGGCCCGTTAGCCTCCAATCTTGCTCCCAAGGAGACCTCCTCTAGAGTAACGGTTCCTGTCTCTTAGCAGCTCTGCGGGCTCTGGCATCAAGAAGAGCAGAAGACTCTTCTCCCTCATCGCTGCTGGAGGTTCCAAAGACCTCTGGCACCGAGTCCTTGCCATCCTCCCCACTATCTGATTCGGGTGCCAGCTGCACAGACCGCTGGTGCACCACCACGTCAGTCTCCTCTTGAGCAGGATCCGCTATCACCTGCACAGGCTGCTGGCAGGCCACAAAATTTTCTTGCCACATTTGTTAAGTCAATCCCTGCAGTTGTCTAAATTAATAACATGTCTGTTAAATGAATCTGGTTTCCCCATTGGCTTTGCTTGTCAGAAGTTTGTACAAATTGCACACTTCCAGGGGAAAGAGAAGGGTAAATGCTGGCATGGATGCCAGAAAAAAGGAATTTTTATGCATATGATCTGGGAATGTGCAGAAATACAGAAATTCTGGAAGGTAGTCCAGAATGAAATTAATAAAATGTTAAACATCAACTGGATAATTACAAAAGAAACAGCTATCTTAATTAAATATAGGGAACTAGGAGAATCTAAAGAAATTAAAACTGTAGCATTGGAAAGTGATCAAGCGGTGATAGTATTAGGATGGAAAGACTACAAAATGGACACTACAGAATTGGTACTGGTACATGGTGGATCACATACACTTTGAAATTATGGAAATAAGATTAAATAATTTTGATGAGAATAAACTAGAGAAGCTGATGGTGCGATGGAACAAGGTAAAAGATTATATGTTAAGTAGAATCTGTGATGTAAATACGAAAAATAAATTACAATCACTCTTTTAGTAAAAATCATTCAAGATAGAGCCAAGGATCAATAGACAAATAACTTAAAAGTCTTTGAATCCTCCTATAGGGGTGGTGGGGGTGACGGGGTGTGTGTGTTGTTTGGTGATGGGCACATGCACTGTGCACTGTTATATGTTTGTTTTTTGTAAACCTATAAAATCAATAAAATTTATTTTTTTTAAAAAAAAGAAGTTTGCAAAAAGAAATCCTATGACCCTGGGACACTACAAATGTCATCAATACGAGTCAGGTGCCCAAAGCTCTGAATTTTGATCAGTTGAACACGGGGATGCTGCAGTGGTCATAAGGGTGGCAAATGGTCATAAGTCAAATTTTCCAGTGCTGCTGTAACTTTGAATGGTCCCTAAACAAACTTTCGTATGTTGAAGACTACCTGTATTATTGCTAGTGATAATGTAGTGTTTTCTTTATTTTTATTAGGTGGCTTTGTGAATGGAAAAGAAAAGCCAGTTGGGAAGAAAAGAGAACACAAAGGGAAAAGAAGAATGGCAGCAAGGATGGTAAATTGGAATCTTTCCCCATTGTTTAAAACAAAATGTATCGAGCTTACTATAATGGTTAATGTGAGCAATGAGCCGGGGTGGCGCAGCAGGTAGAGTGCTGTACTGCAGGCCACTGAAGCTGACTTGTAGATCTGAAGGTCAGCAGTTCAAATCTCATCCTTCCATCCTTGCGAGGGGGGTAAAATGAAGACCCGGATTGTGGGGGCAATAGCCTAGCTCTGTTTTAAAAAGTGCTATTGCTAACATGTTGTAAGCCTCCCTGAGTCTAAGGAGAAGGGCGGCATAAAAATCGAATGAATGAATAAATGAATAAATAAATGAATAAATAAATAAATAAATGTCAAGGGCCGAGTAGGGGTATGCGCTTCGTGTAAAAGATTAATGATTACTTTGATCTATGCTTTGGTTTGTTTGTTTTTTTCTCTCCTACCTTTTGTTTTTCTCATGGAATGCCATTATCCATATTCATTTAATTTTAGATCATATGGATAAGGAGTCCAAAAATTAAAAATCGGTTCAGGTTTACATGCGCAAGTTTTAAAGGCTGGTTTTATTCTGTAACTGAACAGATTCCTCGGAGCATCTGGACTTCATAGACGACACATCGGTCAGCGATGAAGAGAACACTTTGTGCAACACCATGTTGCTCATTGGACCCCCGGGGATAGGGAAGACGGCAGCCGTCTACGCTTGTGCACAAGAGCTCGGCTTCAAGGTCTGTGCTCGTGGTAAATAGAATGGAGGTGAAGTTATTGTGTTATGAACTTATCTGTTCTTTACCATTACCTTGCAGATATTTGAAGTGAACGCTTCTTGCCAGCGCAGCGGGAGGCAGATTCTCTCACAATTAAAAGAAGCCACTCAGTCTCACCAGGTGAACAAACAAGGGGTACATGCTCACAAGCCGTGCTTCTTTAACCATTACAGCAGCACTAAATCTCCAAGTAAGATATTTCTTCTTCTTTTTTTGCACAGTCATTAAAAAGAAAAGGATGGGGCAATTACAATTGTCATTTGACATAGTGTAAAATAACTTTACATTATAGATGTATATTTACAGAGGGATAATTTCAATCTTACCTGATCAATTACCTTTTATCTCTGTTGCATACACGGTCTTATCAGCATCTAAAGAGCACTGCCTGAACTTTCCCTGTAATCATAATCTACCAGCACTTTATGGTTAAAGGGTGTTTCCTTTACCTGTTTGGGCTTGATCTATATTGTGTCTACAGTAACAGTAATACCACATACAGGGATGATAAAATACCTTTCCCAACATCATTTAGCTCAGTGTTTCTCAACCTTAACAACTTTAAGAGGCGTGGACTTCAACTCCCAGAATTCCGAGAGCTGAAGTCCAGATCTCTTAAAGTTGCCAAGATAGAGACACATTGATTTAGCCAAAAGTTAATGGCAGAAGAGGATAGAGAATTTCTGGTTATTATTTATAAATAACTCAAGGCAGTGAATATACCCTAGACCCCTTCGTCCTCCAACAACAGCCCTGTAAGGTGATGTGTGAGACAGGGACTGCCCCAAATCACCCAGTTAGCTTTCATGACTAAGGCAAGGCTTGAACTTACACTCTCCTGGTTTCTAGCCCAATGCCTTAATCATTAGATCACTCTGCTATCAACACATGTAGAGTCATGTTAAATATCATTAAACTGAGCAGAGAGCCAGTTTGGTGTGGTAGTTATAGGCACTAGGATCAATTAGAAACCAAGTTCTAATTCTGCTTTAATGATGAAACCAGCTGAGTGACTCTTAGCCCTTGGAAGGAGAAGGCACTGGCAAAATAGTTATGAAAATCTTGCCCAAAAACCTTCAGGCGCTTTTGCCAGGAATCTGACTTGAAAGCACAACCTCCCTTCTCCCCTGCTCACTGAACAAACAAACAAAACCTGCAAACATCACCATCCTTGAGCTACATTTAATTTCAACAAAAATTACAACTAATTCAGCTTAGCCCCATGTACCTCTTAGGATGGGACCAGAATATCTCCGGGATCGCCTTCTGCTGCACAAATCCCAGCGACCGATTAGGTCCCACAGAGTGGGCCTTCTCCGGGTCCCATCGACTAAACAATGTCGTCTGGCGGGTCCCAGGGGAAGAGCCTTCTCTGTGGCGGCCCCGACTCTCTGGAACCAGCTCCCCCCAGAGATTAGAACTGCTGCCACCCTCCTTGCCTTCCGTAAACTCCTTAAAACTCACCTCTGCCGTCAGGCATGGGGGAATTGAGGCATTCCCCCCCCCTCCCCCAGGCCTATACAATTTATGTATGGTATGTCTGGTTTAATAATGGGTTTTTTTAATTTTTTAAATTTATTAGATTTGTTGTGAATTGTTTTATTATATGTTGTGAGCCGTCCCGAGTCTACGGAGAGGGGCGGCATACAAATCTAATAAATAAATAAATGTGGCCTACAGCATGTTTCCCAAAGGCCAAAAGCAGCCTGCTTTGAACCTGTTTTGAGATAAATTCCTTTGAAAATAGTAGATTTATACTAAGGAAAAAAGTTCTCCTTATAATATAGAAGTTAATGTTTTCATGTTGTAAGTTTATGTATACATTTGCTGTTGTAGAAAAACAGTCTCCCAGAAAAGAGTGGTCCCCAAGGAAGTTTTCAGTTTCACCCAGGAAAGTTGGATTAAAACAAGGCTTAATGCCCCAGACGTTAGACAACTATTTTAAATTATCTTCCAAACTGAAGAACCGAGAAGGAAAAGTACCAAGGAGCAATAAAGGTAAACTTTACCATATGATAAGATACTCAGTACATTCATTCATTCATTCATTCATTCATTCATTCATTCATTCATTCATTCATTCATTCATTTATTGGATTTATATGCCGCCCCTCTCCAAAGACTCTGAAGACATATAGTACTGAGAGTGCTAATTTGTCTTCTAAAAATTGAATCCATGGTGCAATTAGATGCATCAAGCGATCAGTTAGCTGCTATAGATGCCGAGAACCTCTAACACGTAATCTTTGGGAAATATGAGCACTTTGTCCTTTTTTAAAAAAAAACCCCAGAATTTGAAGCCTTGTAGATGTTGTGTATAATTTGCTGTGTAGGGAGCTGCACTTAAAAATCAGACCGGAAACTGTTCTACCTCTCTTAAGTTGGCAACAGAAAATTCCTGACACCCCTACTTGATGCACAAAAAAAGCATCAAGACTGAAGTTACAAATATATTTTTTAAAATTATGGCTAAAACCGTAGATGAATTCTCACCTGATATAGCAAGATGTCAGTGAGAGTGCCAAAATCTTGCAAGATCTGGCAGCCTTCATATCTCAGGTGAAATTCCAACTTTTTTTCCCCAACTCAATGCCAGTGTCCCTGCAAGATTGCATATTGCTGTGTCTGCCTCCTCTCTTTGATTGAACAATTCCCCTTAAAGGGATCCAGAAAGCAGACTCTCTCTGTCGTAGTTCCTGTCTTTGGGAACAATACTCCTCAGAGATCTATTTGATCATATCCCCATAGTGTTCTGGAAATTATCATTTTTGGGGTAATATCATCTTTCGGCTGTGCCGAGGAGGGCGTTTGCCCAGGTTCGCCCGGTGCACCAGTTGCGGCCCTATTTGGACAGGGAGTCATTGCTCACAGTCACTAATGCCCTCATCACCTCGAGGTTCGGTTACTGCAACGCTCTCTACATGGGGCTACCTTTGAAAAGTGTTCGGAAACTTCAGATCGTGCAGAACGCAGCCGCGAGAGCCATCGTGGGGCTTCCAAGATTCGCTCACGTTTCTACAACACTCCATGGCCTGCATTGGCTGCCGATCAGTTTCCGGTCACAATTCAAAGTGTTGGTCATGACCTTTAAAGCCCTACATGGCATTGGACCAGATTACCTCCGGAACCGCCTGCTACCACACAAATCCCAGTGACCGATAAGGTCCCACAGAGTTGGCCTTCTCCGGGTACCATCGACTAAACAATGTCGTTTGGCGGGCCCCAGGGGAAGAGCCTTCTCTGTGGCGGCCCCGGCCCTCTGGAAGCAACTCCCCCCCAGAGATTAGAACTGCCCCCACCCTCCCTGTCTTTCATAAACTACTCAAGACTCATTTATACCGCCAGGCATGGGGGAGTTAAGATATTCCTTCCCCCTAGGCCATTACAAGTTATGCATGGTATGTTTGTGTGTATGTTTGGTTTTATAATAAGGGGTTTTAGTTGTTTTATTAATTGGATTGTTACATGCTGTTTTTATCATTGTTGTTAGCCGCCCCGAGTCTACGGAGAGGGGCGGCATACAAATCCAGTAAATAAATAAATAAGATATACTTGTAAAATGTTTATAGCTGTCTGGATGCACGGATTATTATTATTATTTTGTAATTGCTGTTCCATTTTTAATTGTAAGCTGCTGAAAGTCACCATGCCCCTGAAAGTAATTAAATGAATAAACATTTGTCTTGCTTTACGAGTTACTGTATTTTTCGGAGTATAGGACACTCCGGACTATAAGATGCACCTAGCTTTTGGGGAGGAAAACAAGGGGGGGGGGGAAATCTGCTTCTGCCTCCCAGCAATTTGCCTCCTTAAAGCAAATAGCCTAGTAAGCATCAGCACAGCCTGATTTAGCATGAGCAGCTGATTGGCAGTTGGATTTGCCTCCACAATACTGCTTGTCAGCTGTTCCAGACTGCGGGGATCCTTGCCATCAGTGCCCATCACCGCTGCTGCCTATTGCTATTTCCGCAAGCCCCATTTTCAGCCCATATGTCCCACCCCGTCGTCTATCCCCACCACCTGGAATGGGCTGAAAATGGGGCACGTGGAGGTGGTGATAGGTAGCAACAGTGATGGGTGGCGACAGCAGCAATGTGCAGTGACGGCGGTGATCCCTGCAGCCTGGAACAGCTGATCAACAGTATTCCGGGAGGCCGATCCAACAGCCAATCAGCTGCTCAGGCTAAATCAAGTGGTGCTGAAGCTGATCAGGTGTTTGCTGCAAGGGGACAATTGCTGGGAGGCATAGGCTGAAGGTGGGTGTGGCTTTGGCAACATTCACTCTAAAAAGAGGTGCAGACATTTTCACCCACTTTTTGAGGGGGGAGTGCATCTTACACACTGAAAAATGTAGTGCATTTCCTGCTGTTGGCCTGTATGAGGTGCAACGTGCCAAATACCCCTGCTGCCATTTGATTTCTTCAGCTGATGTATGTTGTTCATTTTTGAACAAGTAGTCCTCAATCACAATTGAGCCCAAAATCCCTGTTGCTAAATGAAACACATTTTAGGTGTGAGATTTGCCCCATTTTACCACTTTTCTTGCCACAGATATTTAAGTTAATAACATGGTTGTTAAGTAAATCTGGCTCGTCAGAAGGTTTTGAAAGGTGATCACATAACTCAGGACACTTAACTATGGAAATGCTGCAGTGGTCGTAAGTGTGAGAAACAGTCCTAAGTCACTTTTCTCAGGGTTGTTGTAACTGAATGGTCACTAAGCAAACTGTTGTAAGTCGAGGACGACCTGTATTTTATTTTCAGCTAATCTAATTATCCACAACTGTATTATATGTCATAGTAAAATTAAGTTTTAAAAGCAAGGGAGCCATAACTTTTTTGACATGTTTTGAAGAATTTTTTACATCCCAGTATTGCATTAGTATAAGGAATAAATCTTTCTGATACAAATCTGATTGTACTTTTTTTCTTCACACAGAAAATAAGAAAAGCTTAACTGAAAAAACCCCAGAGTTAAAACCAGGAAAGGGGGGAAATAAGGAAGAAGAATCCAGCAATAAATGTGCAACTTCTCTTATTCTTTTTGAAGAGGTAACATTAAATGCAGATCCTATTCTCTCTACTACTATCCAGAATAAAGGGGAAAGGACAAAGTCTGTCTCTATTTTTTTAAATTAATTAATTGCTAAATATATGACCGCCCAACTTTCACATGGTGGCTTACAACGTATTTAATGATTAATACAATGATTAATATAATTTTTATGTTTATTACTTCCGAATGTAGATTCCACTCAATTTTTGTTCTTTCCAATAAATAGAATCCTGGTTATTCTAAATAATACGCTGTTTGATTTACCATTGCACTTGACTAACTTTTCAGGTGCTATATTTAATTGAAAATACTAATTTTGTTTACTCCCAAATTACAGTAGGTACCTTTCTACTTTTCGAATCAACCCAGATCCATAAAATCTTGTATAAAATTAAGATAACACAGATAGTTCTTGATTCACGACTACAACTGAGCCCAAAGTTTATGTTGCTAAGTGAGACATTTGTTAAATTAATTTTGGCCCATTTTACTACCTTTCCTGCCACCGTTGTTAAGTGAACCACTGCATTTACTAAGTTAATATCCTGGCTTCCCTACTGACGTTTGTTGCAAGGTTACAAAAGGTGATCACATGACCCCAGGACACTGCGACTGTCATAAATATGAATCAGTTGCCAAGCATCTGAATTTTGATCACGTGACCATGGGGATGATACATTGTGAAAATGGTCATAAATCACTCTTTTCAATGCCATCGTAACTTAAAGTTGTGACAAGACTGTTGTGAGTTGGGGACTGCCTGTTAGAAACATGTTTTACTTCTCCTAGGTTGATATAATATTTGATGAAGACACTGGATTTCTAAACGCAGTAAAGACCTTCATGAGCACTACCAAGAGACCTGTCATTCTAACCACCAATGGTAGGAAAATGTTATTTCTGTAATTCTTCAGCTGGCTGGCTGCTTTAATCTTACATTAAATATCCATTTTTGAAGACACTATTATGAGATTTAATTAATATTATTTGAAATCTTTTAACTTCAAGAGGACAGTTCCAACAATGAGCTGCCTAGCTACTGTTTTGTGCATTGAAAGAATATTATGGGTCCTTAGGGCAACAGTTTTCTTTCATCAATAAATTTTCAGGCCTAGTGCATAAATTAGGAATCGGCCATGGAGCGACTGTGGGAGCCAGAACATAAATTTGGCCTTCTCCCATAGCAGTTTTCAGGCTCTCAAAATTACATTTTAAAAAATCACTATAGCATTTGCAAAATGTTACCTCATGTTGCAATTTCCTCATGAGATGTTTTGAGATTTTGGACAAGAGAGCCAGAATCCCATCAGGGACCATTGGATGATCTTTGCAGCTTTTGCCCATTTATCTGTGGATTGTTTTTTTCCCCCCTTTGTCTATTTTTATTTGAGTGCCAAAAGAATCTTTGAAGAACAGATTTCTGATAAGGCACCATCGTTTTTATGGACATTAACTTCTAAGTTAAAGAATTAATTCAGTTCCTTTATTTATTTAGGACTCCACTAGCTTAATATTGCATAGTGAACCTTTATTAATCAACAGATATCTTCTCAAATAATTTCGTCTAAGAAAAATCAAGAGTTGTTGGCAGTAAGAAACTTGTCACTATGACACGTTTTGTGATTGCAAAATGAAATCTAATTTTCTAATAATAATAATAATAATAATAATGTTTGTTGTCCAGAGCAATAGCTTGTAAATGCAGTTTTCAAAAAACTAAAGTCAGGGCAGGCTTAGGGACACCGGATATTTGCCCTGAATTTATCCCTGTATTGACCCTACTAATGTATTCATGGGGTATGCGTGAGAACCAGTGACAAACATCCTATGTTCTTTATTGAGGGACGGCAATCCCCCAGATAGTATTGATTATCAATTATTTCCCCCTTAAAAATAGTACAAAATTCTGAGAGTGCAATACTACCGTAGGTACAGTTCTAGAGGACTTAATCAGGACCAAAACAGAAATGTTAATGTTCTTGAAAGCTGGTTCAGGGAAATAAGCAGTTTGCTGTAGGCTAAATTGACTCTTCAATAATTTCTAATCCATTTTAAATTGATCAGCAAACTGATCTCTTCCTCTGTATCATGAGTCTTAAATGGTCTGTACCCGAAGTGGTACTGTATGGCTAAACAGATAAAGATGGGTATTTTCTTTTTGTATGTTTGGCCAAGTAAGGAAAATTTGAGTGAAAAGGTTGTATATGAAGAACATATTTACTCTGGTAAATGTGCGCTCAAATGGCCTGAGATTTCTATGTATCCTATTTTACCATAGGATACCAATAGCACTTATAGTGCTTTCCAGCCCTTTCTAAGTGGTTTACAGAGTTAGCATATCGGCCCCAACAATCTGGGTCCTCATTTTAATGACCTTGGAAGGATGGAAGGCCAAGTCAAGATCACGGCTCACATGACATAGACAAATGGCTATTACATTATTAACCAGTTATGGCAATGAGCCTTACGCTTTTCCCATTTATTGGGTGCTTGTATTCTTAGTACATTAATAAAGTTCTGTGCTCTCAAACATGCTGAATATTTCTACATAACCACTATAAAGGGGATTTTTTAAATACAGTACTGGCTTTCAAAAAAAAATTCCTATCTGCATTATAAAAAAACAAAAATAATTCCATATGAAAAAATGGTAAAAGCCTTTATTGTGAATCTTTTGTGTAGATCCATTGTTCAGTGAAACGTTTGATGGCTGCTTTGAGCAAATCACTTTCAGGGTACCTTCTTTGGTAAGTTTTTCAATCCTGGAATTCCAGAAATGTTCATTTTAGCTTCTTAGTATGATAAACCTGCATCAGGTAAAACTGTAATTGCAATTTAACGTAACCATTTTATGACAGTTCCCAGGAAATATCATCAATTTAATTAATGTGCAGAAAGACATCATAGATTATTTTTGCAGATAGTCCCCGACTTACGACCATAGTTGAGCCCAAAATTTCTATTGCTAATCAAGACAGTTTTGCCCCATTTTATGACCTTTTTTGACACAGCTATTAAATGAATCACTGCAGTTTTCAGGTACTAACCTGATTGTTAAGTGAATCTGGTTACCCCATTGACTTTGCTTGTCGGACGGTCATAAGAGGGGATCACATGACCCAGGGACACTGCAACCATCATAAATACATGCCAGTTGCCAAATTTTGGTCACACGACTACAGGAAGGTTGCAATGGTCGTAGGTATAAAAAACAATAATGTCACTTTCAGTGCTGTTATTAACTTCAATTGGTTATAAGTTGAGGACTTATTAGTATTTCTGTATTACTAAGGCATACCCTTCCTCAGAAATCTGAATTCTCCAAAGTAGGGTAGAATAATAGGTTTAAAATAGGAAGGTCAAAGGTGCAGTTATTAAATCCTCTGTCCTTTCCTGTGCCACACCCCACAAGACTTTTCCCATTCTAATACTTATTTTATTTATTTATTTATTAATCAGATTTGTATGCCGCCCCTCTCCGCAAACTCGGGGCGGCTCACAGCAGTAATAGTACAATGTAAACAAATCTAATATTTAAGTTTAAGTTAATTTAAAACCCTAATTTAAAAACCAATCATACATGCTAGCATACCATGCATAAATTTTATAAGCCTAGGGGGAGGGAAAGTATCAATTCCCCCATGCCTGACGACAGAGGTGGGTTTTAAGGAGCTTACGAAAAGCAAGAAGGGTGGGGGCAACTCTGATATCCGGGGGGAGTTGGTTCCAAAGGGTCGGGGCCGCCACAAAGAAGGCTCTTCCCCTGGGTCCCGCCAAACAACATTGTTTAGTTGACAGGACCCGGAGAAGGCCAACTCTGTGGGACCTAACTGGTCGCTGGGATTTGTGCGGCCGAAGGCGGTCCCGGAGATATCCTGGTCCGGTGCCATGAAGGGCTTTATAGGTCATAACCAACACTTTGAATTGTGACCGGAAACTGATCGGCAACCAATGCAGACTACGGAGTGTTGGTGGAGCGCCCATGATAGCTCTCGCAGCTGCATTCTGCACAATCTGAAGTTTCCGAACACTTTTCAAACGTAGCCCCATGTAGAGAGCATTACAATAGTCGAGCCTCGAGGTGATGAGGGCATGAGTGACTGTGAGCAGTGCCAATTATATTTTCCCTACAAGATTTCTCTACTGTGCATTGGCTTTCTCACATCATATCCTTTCATATTTTCTGTTGCATTTTCCTCTGACGTTTCTTCATTTTTGGGACAAAGAGCTCTAATCTTCCAGCTTTTCACACTGTTAGGCTTTATTTTTAAAGTTGGTACTACAGAATTGCACAATAAACTAATACGATAGATATAAAATAAAGACAGAGGTTACATTACAGAAGATATTTATTAGGTGGCCCTCAGCTTACTGGTTAAAACAAAAACAAAAACAAAACCCCTAATACTCCACTGCTTTAAAAGTCTTTCTGGGTTGGTTTTCCAGATGAAAGCCAGCTTTTGTGCTATGAAATTTGTATTTATCTGCATTGTAATATTCAGCATTCTACATATTATTAATGTTCCAATTTTTCATTATAATTCTATCTATTGCATAAGGATTTAAAAACACCGCATTTTGTAACAAGATTGTTAATTATAGAAACGTGGAAATGAACATCAAACATCACTTTCCAATTGGCTTAATATCTATTTTTAACAACACAGGCAAATAAATATAATTTGTAGTCTTGGGATAGAGCATTCTTTCATGTATTTACTAAAGGCAAGTGTTGTCAATCTTTTCATCTGTTTGTATTTAGATAAATGTGGCTAGCTATCTGCAAGTTCTGTGTTTGGCTGAGAATTTAAGAACCGATATCAGAGACTTTACTGCCTTGTTAACTGTGAACAACTGTGACATCAGGCAGAGTATTCTATACTTACAGTTTTGGGTCCAGAGCGGTGGTGGTTACTTGAAAGAAAAAGGTATGGCAGTCTATCATAATTACACCTCATTTAAAACTGAATGGAACTTAAGTCTTTTGCTTTGCCTAGACCAGATTAAGTGAAGAGGAATTATCTTGGTCTGCATATGAAATATACTATAGTTAAAAGTACTTTTAACATTATTATATTATTTATTATCTTGTGGGGGCCACAATACTAGCTGCCCTTGGGCCATGGGATGGACACACGTGGTTTTATGTTTAAACACATAGTATCAAATTCCAATACAAAGTGAAGTTATGGTGGCACAGTGGTTTTCAGTATTGCAGGCTAGTTCTGCTGACCACCAGCAGTTTGATTCTCACTGGCTCAACATTGACTCAGCCTTCCATCCTTCCAAGGTCAGTAAAATGGGGACCCATGTTGGTAGGGACAATATGCTGACCCTGTAAACTGCTTACAGAGGGCTGAAAAGCACTGTAAAGTGGTATGCAAGTCTAAGAGCTATTGCTATATATAAGACACAAGTTACTATGTTGGCCTCTAAACAGATTATGACAAAAAGCAAAGCTCAGGGAATAGAATGAGGTTTGTAAAAACATGACAGTGTAAATATGGGATGGAACACAGATGAAATCCAGTAGGTTCTGACAAGTTCTGGAGAACCGTTGGACATTTTGGAGAGCCGCTAGTGGAAATTTTGAGTAGTTTTGAGAACTGGCTAGCCCCAGACTGGGGGGAGAGTGGAGATTTTGCAATATCCTTTCCCTGCCATGCCCACCAAGCCACACCATGTCCACAGAACGGGTAGTAAAAAAAAAAAAATGGATTTCACCACTGGGATGGAATTACTAATATATAACCAAACCGGAAGAATAGAATTCTAGCCAATGGCCATTTGTAGCAATAAATCTGAGGGCCGGATTATTCCTTGTGTGGATTGGTTGAATGTACTATCTGATTACAATTCTAGTAGTAATTTGGTGGTAGAGATAGAATTTCATTTGTAGCCATCCCATAAAGCCTGCAAACCACCCAGCCCCCTCCAGTTCCTTCAGGATCTGTCCCCAGAAAGTTTTCCAAAATCAAGAAGTCAAAACACATCTTTTACTGAGCTCTGAGATACTTGTGATCCCATAGTTAGGTGAGGTCAGATATACCCGTGTTTCTAGAATTTGAAATAAATTGGTGGTCTTTTGCTGCGCTCAGTATTGAAGTACAAAACTCTTTTGTACAGGAAACAGGACAGAAACCAATGTGCAACAGAACGTTTCCATCAACAAATCAACGGGCTCAAATTCAAAGCAACCTATTCTTGAGAATATTCAAAAATGTAGTACTGGCTGCACTGAAAATCTTCTTGGACTTAAGAACATATTTTTGCCTTCGGAAGATTTGTTCTCATTTCTTAAGGTACATTTACTAAAACATTTTAACAAGAAATGAACCTTCAGTGAAATGTTGCAAAGGTGGATGTTGCTAGGCCCATCCATTTGGTCTCCTGTGTCCTCAGATTTATTTTTCCTCAGCTGTATTACATGATTAGTGAACAAGAGAGCCTCACTGGACTTAGGGCTTTTTAAAGAAAGCTGTTACATGAGTCACGACAGTTGTTAAGGTAGTAAAATGATTCTTACGTGAGTCTGGCTTCTCTATTGATTTTGCTTGTCAGAAGGTCGCAAAAGGGGATTACATGACCCCAAGACATTGCGACTGCCTCATAAATGTGAGTCAATTGCCAAGGGTTCAAATTTTGATCACATGACTGTTCTGTCGGGCTCTCTGGTAGACTCCTCCCAAAAATTCACAGGGACAAATTTCAGACACACACACGTTTGAAAATTCAAAACAATGTTCTTTATAATGAAAATTCACTTAAACCAAGCCCTCTTTTGGTATAGCAAAGAGCATTCATCTCCAACCAAACTGGTAATTTGTACAAGTCCCTTATCAGTTCTGTGATACTTAGCTTGCAGCTGTGAGGCAATTCACAGTCCTTCTTTCACAAAGTGAAACACACTTTGCTCTGGTTTAGTTTCAAAGCGGGGAAAAATCAGCACACAAAAGGTCAAAGTCAGTAAAGCAGTCACAAAACACAAGGATCAGATAATCCTCCACAATGGCCAAACCCACAGGCTGCTATTTATAGCAGCCTCACTAATTACCACAGTCCCACCCAACCACAGGTGGCCTCATTTTCTTTGATAATAATCTCTCAGTTATTGTTGCCTATGCATCGCTCTCCCCATGCGTGGCTGTATCATTAACTCTTGTTCTGAATCCAAGGAGGAGCTAGATAATTGATCTCCTTCTGAGCTGACTGCCACACTGTCCTCCCTGTCACTCATGTCTTCTTGGTCAGAGGAGCCTTCATCAGCAGATTCCACCAGGGGCAAAACAGGCCTGCAGCATGTAGATGTCTCCCCCACATCCACAGTCCTTGGGGCAGGAGCTGGGCCAGAGCTAACCACAACACATGACCATGGAGATTCTGCAACAATCGTTTTTAAGACAGAAGTTATAACAAACTTAATTTTACAGAGTTAAGCAACCACATTTGAAAATTACTTTTTAAAAGCACAAAATGTCCTTTTCCAACAGATTTCGTGTATCTGATTTTATTAACTATTTATGGCATGATGTAAAACCTTTACAATCAAATCTCCTTTTTATTAATGATAATGTAGTAATGATTTCTCTACAGCGTAAAATCAGAACGAAAGAAGATTGGAATAAACTGATACACCTGCTCACAGAATTCCAGATGAGGAATACAGACTTTACTTACAGCAACCTTGAAATCATCTCATCGTTGCCTCTTAATATAATTCCAGAAGCAATTGAAACAGCCAGTCCTGCGTGTAGCTTTATTGCAGAAAAGGCTTCAAGTAGTACGTGCATTGAGATTGACTGCTTAGAGGGAGCCCCTCCTGTGAAAAAGGCTAAACAATCAAAATGTCCGAAAAAACTGACTGCATTGGATGATAGTGATTTATTTGAAAGTGGGTTAAATTACTCTGGGTTTGTTACATTGTCACCTGACAGAAGCACTTCATACTTAGAAGAAACAGGCCCCGCAGAACCTATGAATGTTGGCACAGGTTCACCAAAGGATGGGACATCTATCCGTGCAAAAGATTCAGTATTGGTATCCCAGTGTTTAAATTCCTTAACTGAATACCTGGACAATATTTCTTTCTTGGATTGTCATTTCTCTGAACCCACTCAGGCATCAAAGCAGGCCGGTAAATATGGAGATTTTATTTGGACTAAGGGGAAGATAAAAAACGGTCTCTCTGACGAATTTAGTGTGGAGTACACTGACTGGTGGAGTTCTCAAAGCACTAACGAACTGAAAGCAACAATGGAGGCACTAAGTTTTAACAAATGCTCTAAGAACATTTCAAAAATCATGGAAAGTTGCTTGAACTCTAATAAAACTCTTGGGAAGAATGAATTTGAAGGACTCGCTCTCCATGTTTCAAAGGAACGAGTTGATTTATACTTTGGCCAGTCAGCAGCAGATTCCAGGTAAAGTCAAAACCTTTTCCTAGGTTTTACAGTATGAAATGGGGAAAAAGAGCGTCGTTAGCATATAAAGCAGAAGCCCTAAAAAGAACAGAACTTATATTATTTTGATTAAGGCCTGGATATTAATTTATCTTGCTGACTTTGAAACTGAAGACAACGAAGGCAGAGCCTGTCACATCGTCACATTAATTTATAAGGTGGAATAAGAATAGTTTTATCAACAGAATTATTGTAGAAGTAAATGTCTTTAATAGGGGAGAAAATTTACTAAAAGAATAGTAGATGCTTGGAACAAACTTCCAGCAGACGTGGTTGGTAAATCCACAGTAACTGAATTTAAACAGATATTCAGATAAACTGAATTTAAAAGATAAAATACAGGAAATAGTATAAGGGCAGACTAGATGGGCCATGAGGTCTTTTTCTGCCGTCAATCTTCTATGTTTCTAAAAACTTTATACTCATCCAAGCCGCTGCTCTTTATATTATGCCTAACTTAAAGGGACGTGGTGGCTCAGTGCCCAAGACGCTGAGCTTGCCGATGAGAAAGGTCGGTAGTTTGGCTCCTATTACATGTCCCAGCTTCTGCCAGCCTAGCAGTTCGAAAGTACATTAAAAAATGCAAGTAGAAAAATAGGGACCATCTTTGGTGGGAGGGTAACAGGGTTCAGTGGACCTTTGGCATTTAGTCATGCCGGGCATATGACCAAGGAGACGTCTTCAGATAGCGCTGGCTCTTCAGCTTTGAAACGGAGATGAACACCGTCCCCTAGAGTCAGGAACAATTCGCCCATGCGAGGGGAACCTTTACCTTTTAATTTAACTTAAGGGTTTAGAAGTAGTAAAATGAGAATAGAAGATTTAGCGTTATTCATTTGTATGTCTTTTACATCTAATATTCAGTTTTATTCTCTGCTTATTACATGATTCCTGAGACTTTCATTTTTAAAAAAGGATACTTCAGCTTTCTTAAACATTACAAGGAAAAAATTAGAAAACTTAAGATGTTAATTCAGCAATCTGCTGAATCACTTCTAAAAATATACTATGTACTTTCTTTTTTTTACAGTGTTCATTATAATTCACAGAAGAGGATAGAATTAATTAAAAATGTGTTTTCCAGTACACCTTTAAGTCTTAATAGCAAACAAGCCAGTGTTACGGAATATCTGCCGATTCTCCGCAACATTTGTAAATCAGAGAAACAGAAACAACAGGGGAAGACAAAAAGGAGGTAAATTCAAAAGGATTACTTTCTGGTGAGGTCTAATACCACGCATGTATGTATCTGAGTTACAGACAAAATATAAAATTATAAAGTAATCTGGTTTAAAATGATCAAGAAGTTTTCATCTTGATACTGAAACTAAACTATTATTTCTCCTCCCCTCCCACCCCCAAACAGATTTCTCCACTACCTGGAAGGAATTCATCTTCCCAAAGAAATTTTGAACAGCCTGGCAGCTGACTTTCCTTTAAAAAGTGGCCAAGAATAACATTGTAAATAGAAATGTATATTCAAAAGACGATTATATTTTTAATCTATTTATGAAGGATGCAGATATTCCAACTAGTTCCGTGATGGTGAACCTACAGCATGCGTGACACAGGGGGCATGCAGAAACCTCTCTGTAAGTATGCGAGCAGTTGCCCAGCTCAGCCCCATTGCGCATACCTCCCGCCTGTCAGATGATTTTCGGGTACCCATCGCACATGTGCGGAGGGCGGGCCATATCTCCAGGCTGTGGGGGCTGTCCTTGAGCCTCTGGGAGGGCGAAAACAGCCTCCCCCCCAGGCTCCAGAGAGGGTGGTGGAATGCGAGGAGGATCACATGGACATCTGCGGGGCTGGGGCACACAGGGATGTCATGCCCGGATTGCATTATGGGTGCCAGGGCATGCTTTTGGCACACAGTGAGAAAAAGGTTAGCCATCACTGAACAAGTTACTTCCAGGTCACCCTTTAATTTGTATAAACAATAGATCAATTCAAATGGATACTTTAAAAAAAAGCTTTAAGCTTATCAGTACAATCAGATGATTGACTTGAAAAAGATATGGCTTTCTAGTGTTAGTAAACATCTGAGTACCAGAAAGCCACATCTTTTTCAAGTCAATCAGTTGATGTAGTGTTAAACTTTTAAAAAGCATCTATTTGAATTGACTTAACAGATCCAGATTAGCCAAATGTTAACAGGTGTCACTCAGCAATTTACCCTACTTTAGATTGAAGGGGTTGGTGTGTTCGGTGCATCTGCAAACAGGCAGACCTGTAGATTTGTCTCTAGCAGGCAAAGCCTATAAGGGAAAACAGTGAATTTTGTAAATCCCATTGTTATATTAACAGCTCTTTGCAGCTTTCTGCATTTCTGTACATCTTTTTATACTATTTTATTATTGTACCGACACTTGTTTTTTTAAGAGTTTCTATCCCTGCAATAAAGTGAAATATCTGGAAGGAAGGGTGTAACTTTTTATACAGTGATTTTGTGATGTAAAAATGCAAACTTTGGGCTCCCCTACTCATTTCTCCATAGATAATTCCCATGTTCCTTGTACTACTTTTAATCCTAATAATGAAGGTTGTTCAGATCAGAATAAAAGAAAGTATTATTTACTTCGTAACTCGTGATGTCGATTGCATGTCAGTTGACCAAGTGGGGAAATAATGATTAAAATCATTGTTATGTTTTTTAGAAAAACAACTCTTGGTAACAAGAGGTAAATCACTTAACATCTTCTACCAATCATACAATATGACTGGAACATTTGGTAGGTTATTTATTACTTGTCGCTGATCCAAAATATGTTATTTATATAATTCTTTCATCTTGAATGTGTTCAATTCTCATCTAAAATTAGAGAATGTTAAGATAGATTCCCCAGAACAGGAAATAATTTTGACACTAACACCTGAAGATTATTTCAACTTTTGTAATGTTACATCCAATGTCACAGATCTATTGTACAATCCATAAGTCGCATAATCGTGAATTTATTTGATTCTTAAATCATTTCATCGGTGTCCAATACCAGAAGTTCGTAAAAAGCTATTGCCTGCAATAGTGAATCACATAGTTCCTCCTCTCTTTTCCATGAATTACCTGACACTATATGCATATGCTTGGCAACTACACTGTTTGCAAAGCTCACACGGGATGTTTGTGTAGTAGAGTCCAACAGAAACTGTTTTACAAGGTCCACTCCACTAATTCGTGACTCTCCCATCATCAGCCCAAAATATCTGCCTACAACGTTCCGGCCGATGCTGAGTACTTGAGGTTGTCCATCCTCTCCAAAATGTTTTTGCAATAATGCATAAAGTACAGCTTCCATTACACGAAGATGCAACGTTACTGGAAACAAGCCGGCATTTGAGAGAGGAAGTCCAATTTTTTCCAAAACATAAAAGTCTGCTTCAGGAATCTTGGATATTATAGTAGACACCTGAAACAAACAAGTATAAATCAGTTTTATCAAACTCAAATTATGCCCCACAGATCCTAAAATATGCATTGGTTATACAGTGGTACCTCATGATACGAACCCCTCGTCTTACTAACAACCCGAGATACGAACCCGGGGTTCAGAAAAATTTTGCCTCTTCTTACGAACTTGTTTCTTCTTACGAACCTGCCGCCGCCGCCGAGAAGCCCCGCCACACTGCTGTCGCTTTTTGAAACAGCCAGGGGGCTTCAGAGCGTCCTCCAGAACCCTAACGCCAAACTCGAACTTCCCGGTTCGGCGTTCGGGAGGCCTCCGAGAAGCCCCCCGGCTGTTTTAAAAGGTGACAGCCGGGCGGCGGGGCTTCCCAGTGGCCTCCCAAACGCCGAACCCGGAAGTTCGGCACAAGTTCGGGTTCGGGAGGCCGCTGGGAAGCCCCGCCGCCCGGCTGTCACCTTCTAAAACAGCCGGGGGGCTTCCCAGCAGCCTCCTAAACCCGAACTTCTGGGTTCGGCGTTTGGGAGGCCACTGAGAAGCCCCCCGGCTGTTTTAAAAGATGATAGCCGGGCGGCGGGGCTTCCCAGCGGCCTCCTGAACCCAAACTTGTGCCGAACTTCGGGGTTCGGGAGGCCGCCGAGAAGCCCCGCCGCCCAGCTGTCACCTTTTAAAACAGCCGGGGGGCTTCTCGGCGGCCTCCCAAACGCCGAACGTTCGGGTTTGGCGTTCGGCGTTCGGGAGGCTGCTGGGAAGCCCTCCGGCTATTTTAGAAGGTGACAGCCGGCGGCGGCGTTTTTTTTCCTTGTTCCACGGATTAATTGACTTTACATTGTTTTCTATGGGAAACAATGTTTCCTCTTACGAACTTTTCGTCTTACGAACCTCCCCCAGGAATCAATTAGATTCGTAAGACGAGGTATTACTGTATTAATCTAGAAATGTATGTAAAAGCAGTTTTGATTGAGTAATGCAAATTCATAGGTACAGAATGGATTGGGTCCTTCAAAAACGTCCTCTAGAGTAGTGTTTCCCAACCATGGCAACTTGAAGAGATCTGGACTTCAACTTCCAGAATTCCCCAGCCCTTCACTGCACTGGAGGCTACTTTTATGCATGTCCCTGCAAAAAGGTAATGAGCATTCTAGAACAGATTCCCAACCCCCAGGCCAATGATGGCAAACCTATGGCAAGGGTGCCACAGGTGGCACACGGAGCCACATTTGCTGGCACGTGAGCCGTTGCCCTAGTTCAGCTCCAACGTGCATGTGTGTGCCGGCCAGCTGATTTTTGGCTCGCACAGAGGCTCTGGAGGGTATTTTTGGCTTCCAGGGAGCCTGGGGGTGGGGTGGGGAGAATGTTTTTACCCTCCTCCGGCTCCAGGGAAGCCTTTGGAGCCAGGGGAGGGTGAAACACAAACCTACTGGGCCCACCAGAAGTTGGGAAACAAGCCGTTTCTGGCCCCCCGAGGGCCGGGGGGGGCAAAACCTTTTGCCTTTTCTGGGCATTGAATTATGGGTGGGCACTCGTGCCCACACAATAGTGTTTGTGCACAGTCTTTCGGCACCCAAAGAAAAAAAGGTTTGCCATCACTACCCTCGGCCGTGGCCTAGTACTGGGCCGAGAAAGCGGCCAGCAAGTGGGCACAAATTTCTATTTGCACAAGCAAGTATGCGTGCAAAACTGCCTCCTCTCCCCTGCCACTCGTTCTGTAGAGCCAGAAAGGTTGGGGACCACTGCTCTAGACCAAAGGTGGGCGATGGGGGGGGAAAAACCCTGGCAATATAGTCCCATGTATAATACATGCCCATGGAATTATTAGAACTACAGGTAGTTCTTGATGTACAACCACAATGGAGGCCAATTATTTTGTTGCTAAGCAAGATGGTTGTTAAGTGAGTTCTGCTCCATTTTCCAACCTTTCTTGCCACAGTTAAGAGAATCTTTGCAGTGATTATCAGAGGCCAATTCTATAAGACTGTGGGTGGCTATGACTGACATCGTGAGTTCATATGTGTGACATACAGGCCTCCCAGCTGCTGTAAAGGTGTAACACTTCAAGAAGGAAAAAGGGTATCCCACCAAGGCAAGATAAGATGGCTTACTGTATCAAAGTACGTTGCTGGCGTGAATGTATCTTCCTTAGGTCTGTAGTTTTGCAAATGCCAGTCGTGCACAACCAAATCTCGGCTAACATGAGCCCATGAAATCTTTTGCACGCCAAGAACAATAGATACAATACTGTTAGCAGTCTGAATGGGAAAATGAAAAAAAGAGTTATTGGCATGAAAACCTGCCAAGGTTTTCTGGTGCAAGTAAAAGTACAAGAAGTCCACAATTGAGCCCAAAATTTCTGTTGCTAAGCCAGAGTTTTTTTAAGCAAGATTTGTCCCATTTTACAATTTTTCTTGCCATGAGGGTTAAGTGAATCACTGCAGTTGTTAAGCTAGAAACACAGCTGTAAAGCAATGCTAGCTTCCCCAATGACTTTGCTTATCAGAAGGTCGTATAAGATGATCGATCACGTGTACCCTGGGACACTGCAAGCCGTCATAAACACATGTCCAAATTTTGCTCACATGAGGGTGGGAATGTTACAATAGTCATAAATGTGGAAAAACACTTTCCTAAGCCACTTTTTTGCTGCCATTGTAACTTCAAACAGTTATTAAAGGAAAGGTTGTAAGTCGAGGACTATCTGCATTTCTTTTCCTCCACTTACTAGAGAACAAGAAATTGCTACAGAACTTAGGTAGAAGAATTCTTGGAACAGCATGCATTTATTTGGATTTTTAAAAAATACAAAGCAAAGGCAGGATGGTTATTAATCTTCAAGGCATATGAATCCCTGTGATGGTCATCAATCATAAACTCAGGTGGTTGAGAACTTCCAATGCCTTAAAATCAAGTGTACCAAGACAAATTCCTTGTGTGTCCAATCACACTTGGCCAATAAAATTCTATTCTATTCTATTCTATTTATTTAGCCATACTACTTTGCACACCACTTGATATAGCACCCCCTAACCCTGTCCACTCCCAAGCTGCAAGTATCACTCCTACAGTCCCCAACCTGAAGGACTAGCTGCAAATCAGGAGACAAGATCCAGTACTGTACGTTTGAGGAATTTTTGCAACAGTTGGCTTATATATCAAATAAGGTATTTCTGAAACTGACATGTAAATATTTATTAAGGCAGAAGGATCTGCTGAAAAGACCTAAAAACAGTCATATTTTTGTAAACAGGTCAGTCAAAAATTCCCTAAATAAATACATTTATTAAAGTACTCTTAATTATTCTAAAATAGCTGTGTCCCTATCATTTCATATAATTTTGCCAAACACTCTACTAAGATGCAAAAGGCCATATTAAGGTAAGGAAGGCAGAGTAACTTCTAATTTAGATTTTTTTTTTCTTAACCTTCATACCTTTAATTGAAGACTACTGTAAATCTGATATGCATTCTGGTAATTTTTGATTTACAATTTCAAGCATTTAGCAGTGTTAGGAGTTATTTTACCAGCAGGCAAGGAAAACTGGCAATGTTAAGTAGAACTTGCTAAGGAGAGCGCTTGAGAATCCTCCTTGCAAAATAAATGGTTTTGGCTTTCAGCATCTGTCAAGGAATTTAAAACTTTCTTAATAAGCCCTTCTACCCTAACATTTTTTAAATGTGTTCATTTGTTATTTAAAGGCTTCCTACTCACCACTGTGAATTACAGAGCTTTTCTTATCACGCTGAACCCCTTTTCAGTTACCAACCTACCTCAAAATGCAAAATAATTCACAAATGATTTTTGCAACAGTCAAGTCTGTTTGAGTCTCCACTGTTCTCTCCCCATGGAAATAAAGTCATACTACTACAATGATTAATGTTCAATTATTAAACTTTGGAATACTGTGTTCAGTTCTGGAGACCTCACCTACAAAAAGATATTGACAAAATTGAACGGGTCCAAAGACGGGCTACAAGAATGGTGGAAGGTCTTAAGTATAAAACGTATCAGGAAAGACTTCATGAACTCAATCTGTATAGTCTGGAGGACAGAAGGAAAAGGGGGGACATGATCGAAACATTTAAATATATTAAAGGGTTAAATAAGGTCCAGGAGGGAAGTGTTTTTAATAGGAAAGTGAACACAAGAACAAGGGGACACAATCTGAGGTTAGTTGGGGGAAAGATCAAAAGCAACATGAGAAAATATTATTTTACTGAAAGAGTAGTAGATCCTTGGAACAAACTTCCAGCAGACGTGGTAGATAAATCCACAGTAACTGAATTTAAACTTGCCTGGGATAAACATATATCCATCCTAAGATAAAATACAGAAAATAGTATAAGGGCAGACTAGATGGATCATGGGGTCTTTTTCTGCCGTCAGACTTCTATGTTTCTATGTTTCTATGGAAAGGCAGCTACATTTAAAGAGCAGCTCTCAATTACACAAAAATAATCTCTAAATTAGGTTGTGGGGGAAACACCAAAACCTGTTAAAAAAATCGTACCTTCAACCTGTTTTTTTCAATTGGAGGACTGATGTATTTCCTAGCAGAAATAGAATTATATGTTTTTTTCTCTTCTTTTTCTAGAGGGGTGAGAATAAAGTTGCATACTTTGACTGCTGTTTTATACTGAAAAGAAGGTACTTGCAGTAAACTTTGTAATTCCTGAAAGGGCCCATGGTTGTTTCTATACTCCATTATATTAAGAGACTTTTTCCCTCGCAATAATTTAACTGCAGAAAGTTCTTCTTCAGATGCTGAATTGAGGAACTGCAAAATGACAGATTGTTGTTCAGAAGAAAACAAGGCATCTATTGCATCTTTTGCTTCAGTTCCTGGTGGAGAAATCTGTTTCCTGGCACATGTAGTTTTCTTATAATACCGAAGACCTTGAGATAAAGGAAGAAGAACCTGAAGGAAGCATCTCCTTCCTGAAAATTAAGAGTAGATTTCAATCATTCCACTAGAATCAGTAACAACATTAGTCCAAGCATTTACTGATGAAGCCAGTTTCCTACCCTGTTTCCCCGATAGTAAGACACCCCCGATTGTAAGACGTATCGGGGGTTTCAGGGGGGTCGGCTAATATAAGCCGTACCCCGAAAGTAAGACATATGTCTTACTTTCGGGGAAACACGGGGGTATTGCCGGGGGGGGGAGCCCGATGACGTCGCTTGCAAGCTCCCTGCGCACCCCTCGCCTTCGCCTCGCTGCGGCGCCACCGCCTCTTCCCCGGCTTGGCAAAGCGAAGGATGGCGCTGGTCCGAAGCGAGCCGAGCGGGCGGCGGCTTGCAGCGAAGGCGCTCGTCCCAGCAACCGAGTCTTGCCGAGGCTCGGCTGCAAGCGGCCAGCGAGGCCGACCAGCTCCGAGGCGAGCGGCCAGAGCTGCGCCCTCCTTCGCCCGCCTCCTTTCCAGCAGGCAGGTGGGGCTGCCCAACTGCGCAGAGCGGCTCCTCCCCTCCAGACACACGCTTCCCCGACACGCGTCTGTGGCTCCACGCGTGCACGCCGCTTGGAGCCCTGAGGTTGAACTTGGAAAAGGGCTCACGAGGCTCCTGTCCTGCGGCTGCCCTTCTGGACTCTGGGGAGATGCCTTCGGGAACGCGACCCTTTCAATTTTTTTCCAATGTAAGACATACCCCGAAAGTGAGACGTAGTGGGGCTTTTGGGGGTAAAAAGAAAGTAAGACACTGTCTTACTTTCGGGGAAACACGGTAGTTAGATCTACTAAAAAGGCTAAGGCGCTTTTCTCAGTTCATACTGAGAAGAATACTTTGCTCCCAGGTAATGAATATATTTGGTTTGAGAGATTCACATAATATGCTATGTGCACATGTGCTTCAAATCATACTTTGCCCTTTAATTTAGATCTCTGCTCAGCTGTATGCTCAAAATACCTCAAAATGAATGCAAATGTAAAAGTTAACAGTGTAAGTGATCGGGATGGTTTTGGGGGAACATTTATCCATCCTTACTGATCCTATGAAGGAACAAGAATTTTACAAGCCTCTAGCTTCTTCCCAGCATGAGTGAATGTACCAGAGAAAAACTACTCTAGCAATTTGCTCCATTCTCATTGCTAATTTTTTTTTTAAAATCCTGCCTAACATCTGGTTGGAGAGAGTCTGGTGCCTCGCCCACTAAAGTCTAGAGACCAAATACATTGACTTTCTCCAAGGGTGTCCTCTGGTTGTGATGGATTACAAATTGTTTCCTGATTGCTTATTTGTACAATCATTAAGTGTTGTACCCAGTGGTACAACTAGCTACTAGCCGGAATGCTAAATTGTGCTTGCCACCGTGGCTCAGAAGTGCTTGGGGGGCCAGCACGATTTTGCTTCTGCACCTGTGGAGGTAGCAAGACCTGTGTTTTGGCATGTGCAGAAGCAAATAAAACCTCGCCAAAACACGGGCGCACCTGCGGCTCTGTGCACAATTTTGCTACCTCCACAGGTGCAGAAGCAAAATTGCGCTGGCCCCCTAAGCACTTACGAGCCATGGCGGCGAGCACAATTTAGCGTTCCAGCTAGTAGGCCACCGCTGATTCTTGACATGTATATTTTATTTTATGTACATTGAGAGTATATGCACCAATGACAAATTCCTTGTGTGACCAGTCACACATGGCCAATAAAGAATTCTATTCTATTCTATATAATAATAATAATAATAATAATAATAATAATAATAATAATAATAATAATAATAAGATTTGTATGCCGCCCCTCTCCAAAGACTCAGGGCGGTTCACAACATAATAGCAATACAATATAAATACAAATCTAATGTTAAAAACCTTAAAAAACTAATTTAAAATACATTGTTATAAAAACTTATCTGCTACACAATCATACACACTCATTGTTTCCTGCCTGTTTATTTGTACCCTGTGACAATCATTAAGTGTTGTACCTCATGATTCTTGACAAATGTATATTTGTCAATAGTCTTCGGAGAGGGGGGGGCATACAAATCTAACAAAGTGTCCAATCACACTTGGCCGATAAAGAATTCTATTTCTATTCCAAATAACAGCAATACAATATAAATACAAATCGACGCGGTAAGTTGAAAAAAACAACCTGGGAGATCTCCATTTCTTTCCTGGGCTCGCTGTATATCTTACAAGCGTTCCATTAAGAGGGGAAGGTGCTAATCCCGCTGCCTGCGTGCAAATGCACGACCGGTGTCACCACCACTCTTGTCTATCTAACCCAGCGGTAGGCAAAATTGGCTCTTCTATGATTTCTGGACTTCAACTCCCAGAATTCTTGAGGCAATCATGCTAGCTCAGGAATTCTGGGAGTTGAAGTCCACATTTCATAGAAGAGCCAACTTTGCCCGGATCTAATCAATATTACTTAAGAGTTCTCAGGCGGCAGCAAAGGACAAAATGTTTTCTTTTCTGATCGCTGAGGCTTGGTGACACTCGCTTTATAAGGCGAGCCCTCTGCAAAAAAAAACCCCGTCCCTCCGCCAGCGACGCCTGCAAAAACGGCCGCTCGAAGGGCAGCCGCTTCCCCGACGCCGCCTCCTTACCGCCCCAGAAGAGTCCGGGAAGGCGCTTCAGACTCATCCTCGTCTCCTTCTAACCGGTGCTACGCGTTTTTTCTTCCTCCGCCCCCCGCCCCCCCCCCCCCCCGTATCCTGTTTGCCTGGTTCCCCAAAAATAAAATACCGGCTCCACTGAAAGTTCGCTTGGATAGTTCCGGCCCCAGCGGGGAAAGGCTTCGGTAATCTCTCTTTCTCTTGTCAGATTGTATGAGGAAGGGGCTACGCAAATCCCTCGAAAGAGGGGCTTCGGAGCAAAGGCTCTGCGGAAAGCAACTCTTCCCGTCCCCCAGTCCTTAAATGGCTGGGAAACAAGGAGCCGAGATGGCCCGGAGTAACTTGAGAAACCTGACTAAAGACACGGTCCCTTGGACCAGAACTGGCTGAGGAATTCTGGGAGTTGAAGTCCACAAGTCTTAAAACCGCCAAGGTTGGAGACCCCTGCCTTGGACAATGTAACAAGAGGATGTGTTTTTCTTTTGTCCTTCCACACCTTATCTTATCTTTCTGAGGACTGGAACTTGTCTACTTTATTCCTACATTTGTATACTGCTCAAAAATATAAAGGTAACATTCAAATAACACATCCTATATTGGAATGAATGAAATATTATCATTGAGTACTTGGAAGTTATATTCTGTTGTTTAAGTGTTCCCTTTATTTTTTTGGAGCAGTGTATAAAGCTTTTTCCCCTCAGGCTGGGTCTTCACATCTTTGCTGAAACAATGCCTGTGTCTGCTAAGTCCTATTGCTAAAAAGGGCAATTGTAATGTTTGTGACTCCCTGGTGTGTTTCCCACTTAAGCCCTGCAAGCCTGCCTGCAAGTAATAAATTATAGGCTTCAAAGGCCATTTGCCCAGCATCAAATATATATTAAAATGCAATGTGATCTAACAAAAGGGAAAGGGAATAATATAAGGATAAAGTTGCAAAGTGAACAAAATACATAAAACAAGCATATAATAAAGGTGACCCCCCACCTTTTTCCTACAACAGAGACAATTTTATTTGTTTGTATACCAACTTTATTATTTTACAAATAAGGTGGCAAACATAACCAACACATCTTCCTTTTCCTATTTTCCCAACAACCTGGTAAATTGGCTTGAGCCGAGAGAAAGCGACTAGCCCAAAGTCACCCAACTGCCTTCCATGGCTCAGACAGGACTTGAACTCAGGATATCCCATTTTCTAGTCTGGTGCCTTCACTCCTAAACCAAACTGGCCCTCTTACTTTATTTTATTATATATATTTTTATATAATACAATATGAAACCTCCAGCTAATGTTAATTAAATAATATAAATACCTGAAAATGCTTAAAAACATCAATGTTCACAAAACTTCAATATTCATATGCTTTTAATTCAACATTAGTCTAACATATAACAAACCTACCAACTATAAATCATAACCACATAATTAAGAATCCAGAATAATTATCAAATCAAATCAAATCGGATCTAATCCTAAAATCCCAAAATAAAAAGTTGATTTGTTTTCTCTTCTTCCAATTCCTGATTCCGTACTGCACATGCTCCAAATAACTCTCTCTTGTCTTCAAAGAGAAATGTACAGAATACCCTATTTATGCATATGCCCAATTGACTGAGATGCCAGCTTCCAAAAATCCCCACTCTGCAGCCATGTGAAATCTGTCATACATGCAGAGGGCAGCAGGTTGAGGAACTCTGATTCAGAAGGTATTTAAAAGTGAAAAGCATACACACACAAGCCATCTTTAGTTGGTACTGTGAATAAGGAAGAGGATAGAAAATTGAAATTGTGAGTTCTTGGCTGAAAGGTACAACAATAATTTCTAAAGTGTCTGGGAATCATGGATTTCAGTTTTTTGAGGAGCCAAAGTATCTTAATCTATAGGAATATTTATAGCTACCCTATTTCCCCGATAGTAAGACACCCCCGATTGTAAGACGTATCAGGGGTTTCAGGGGGGTCGGCTAATATAAGCCGTACCCCGAAAGTAAGACATATGTCTTACTTTCGGGGAAACACGGGGGTATTGCCGCCTCCCTCTCATCTAGCTGCGCACCGCCTCCTGCCCACGTCCGCACCATCCCCCTCTCCATACGTTGCCGCGTCTGCCACCTCCCTCTGATCTTAACGAGCGCCGCCTCCTGCCCACTTCCGCGCCGCCCCCCTCCTTTTATGTCACCGCGTCTAAATGTTAATTTTATGGTTAAAACAAAAAAATCGACAATTTTTTTCCAATATAAGACATACCCCGAAAGTAAGACATAGTGGGGCTTTTGGGGATAAAAAGAAAGTAAGACACTGTCTTACTTTCGGGGAAACACGGTATGTTGCAAATGCCTGTATGTTTTGAGGTTTTGTTTCGTTTGTTTTTTTGGAAAGTTATCCTTGTTCTACCTCACATCTTAAGTGAAATAGAATGGATGTTGTCATACTAAAATAATAGGAATCCATGATTTGTCCCCTGGGAAGGAACTTCCTCCATGTCACATTTTCCCTAGAAGCAGCAGTAAAAAAAATGAAGTGTCTTGATAAACAGTTGCAGCTGGAAAATCAATTATTTTCTCCCTGTGCTGCCTTTTAGCTGCATCTATAAATATTCCAAGATGAACCACACAATAGAAAAGTAAATTATTTGTATTCAGGTAGACCTCAACTTACAATCACAATTGAGTCCAATTTTTCTGTTGAATCTGCAAACTTGACAAATGTTTTTCTTACTGTAAAGTGTCCAGCCTGAACTACAAATATCCTCTTCTATCAGCATTTACCGTACTTAAGAAACTGCGAGTTCTAATTCTGGCTTAGTGAGTGACCTGGCTAGTCCCTTTCTCTCAGATCTAAAAAGGAGGCATTGGCAAATCACTTAGAGATACAGAACAGCAGAGCTGAAAGGGACCTTGTATATCATCTAATCCAACCCCCTGCTCAAGCAGGAGACCCTACCTATACCATTTCTGATCACTTCTGAAAAACTTGCCAAGAAAATGTCTATAGAGATTCTCAATCATCCAGATCATGATTGTCCCAAAGGTGTGGTTTTTTTCAACAGACAACTGGAATTTGTTTTTTCTTTCTTTGAAGACATTCCGCTTCTCTAACCAGAGCATACAAAACATTTGCTAGACCAATTCTTGAATACAGCTCATCTGTCTGGAACCCACACTGCATATTGGATATCAATACAACTGAGAGAGTCCAAATATATTTCACAAGAATAGTCCTCCACTCCTCTGCTCACAACAGAATACTGTACCTTAATCTACCAAATTTGAAATTTTGGTCTTAGATAGACTAGAACTTCTTCGTCTTTGATCTGACTTAAATTTAGTTCATAAAATCATCTACCACAATGTTCTACCTGTCAATGATTTCTTCAGCTTCAACTGCAACAATACATGAGCATGATTCACACTTAATGTAAACCGTTGCAAACTCAACTGCAGAAAATACGAATTCATCAACAGAGTGAACAAAGCCTGGAATGCACTACCTGATTCTGTGGTTTCCTCCCCAAACCCCCAAAACTTTAACCTTAAGACTTTCTATAATCGACCTCACCCCATTCCTAAGAGGTCCCATAAGAGGCATGCATAAGCGCAGCATCATGCCTACCGTCCCTGTCCTACTGTCCTATTGCCTAATTTACCTGTGCCTACTTTGCTAGTGTTTATGTTTATACCAATACCTTGTACATGTTTGACAAATAAATACATAAATAATAAAATAAAATAAAATAAAATAAGCAGGCATGTCTTCAAAGAAAGAAAAACCAGAAAATCCAGTTGCCTGTTTAAAAAAAAACAACTACATTTGTCACTTGCCAGGAAAACTTGACTGCAGAAAATATGACTTCAGCAATAGTGATCAATGCCTGGAACTTACAAACTGACTGTGTTGTTTCTTCCCCAAACTCCAAGATCTTCAATCTTAAATTATCTACTGTTGACCTCTCCCATTTTCTAAGAGGTCTGTAAGGGGTGTGCATAAGCGCACTCTTGTGCCCACTATTGTCCCTGTCCTGTCCTATTACCCTTTATATCACTTCTTTATAGTTTGTTATGTTAATACAAACTATAATTCTATACGTGTATGACAAATAAACAAACAAACAACTAACTAACTAACTAACTAACTAACTAACTAACTAACTAACTAACTAACTAACTAACTAGATAAATAGATAAATAAATAGATAAATAAATTGCAGGGATCAAACCAGGGAATCAAGGAGTCACTGCTTGCAATGCCTGCCTGCCTGCTGGCATTGCAAGCAGGCAGGCAGGCAAGATCCTTTTCTTCCATTTAGGAGGCAACAATAGTTTTATGCGATATTAAACGAACACGCCAAACAGCATAGCGGGAGGAGAAGGCGGAAGAGTAACGCGACTCCGGGTCATTTTGGTTCTGCTTGGAGCCAGCCGCGGGGGCTTCCGCCTGAGCCGCCGGTTTTTGTTTTGTTTCTTGCCCCGCTCCTCCCTTCTACCGAGCGGGCGTGAGCATCGTGGGTTGAATAAGCCCCGGGCCCTCATCGGCGGAGGAGACTGCCATGGCTTCTGCTGCCCAGGAGCCGAAGCCCGTGTGGCTGACGGCGGAGGACCTGCAGTGCTCCATCTGCCTGGATCTGCTCAGCCACCCGGCCACGGTGGAGTGCGGCCACAGCTTCTGTCTGGGCTGTCTCCAGGATTGGTTGCCGGAGGGCAAGAGCAAAAACCGCGAATGTCCCATCTGTAAACACCGGCTGGGCCGCAAGTTGCCCGAGCGCGCCGTCTTGCTGAACTCCATCCTGGAAAAGTATAACAGCCAAACCTCCAGCGATCCGCTTCCCACGGGAACCACGCATCTGGCGGAGCTGGCCTTCCCAGATGGGGCGAGGGACAAGCGGGACCTCTCCCTTGCCAGCCGCGGGTTTCAGGTGAGTCTTGGTGGGTCTGACATCGGGATCTAGCCGTGATTCTTCCGGGGGGCGGGGGCGGGATTGACCAGCAGTTTTCTGTCAATGTTATTCTGAGCTTCTAGACAAGCCCATCTCGCCCTTCCATTTGCAGTATGAAATGCAGATTTAAATTGGTTTGGAAAGAGTTATAACGTTTGTGACCCATATTAATTAATTAATTAATTAATTAATCAATCAATCAGTTAATTAATTAATCAATTCATTAATTAATTAGTATGACACCCATCTCCCTAGAGACTCTAGGCGGCTTTCAACCACAAATTAAAACAACAACCTCCTCATCCCCATCCTCATCCTCATCATCTATATTATTATTATTATTATTATTATTATTATTATTATTATTATTATTATTATTATTATTTAAATTTGTATGCCGCCCCTCTCCGAAGACTCAGGGCAGCATACAAATAATTGTGTTAGGAACAGGCAAAACCTCTAAAAAAACAATTTAAATCCAGCCGTTGATATTTTAATTTTCTAGGTGTACGTATATGTGTGCGTATGTATAAGTATACAGCAATTTACTCTGTGGAAACAGCTTGCCGTTGAAAGATTGGACATTTTTGGATAAAGGAAGGGTTACTCCTAGGATTAGCCATCTTGTGAGACTTGGAGCCATAATATTTGTCTAAACCAGTGGTTCTCAATCTGGGGGTCAGGATCCCTTTGGGGATCAAACGACCGTTTCACAGGGGTCGCCTAAGACCATGGGAAAAGACAAATTTCCCCTGGTGTTAGGAACTAAAGTTTCTATTCTGGTGCCTTGGTACATATTTTTAGTATCCGACCAATAAGGTGTTTACAGTGGGGGTGTCCTTCTGACTTTTCTGCCAATCAGCATAAAGCTCTATTGGGAGAATTGGCACTAGACTTATGGTTGTGGATCACCACAACATGAGGAACTGTATTAAGGGGTCGCAGTATTAGATAGGTTGAGAACCACTGGTCTAAACTCTAAAACAGTGGTCACCAATGTTTTGGAACTTGGGGACCACTAAATTCATAATTTTAAATCCCAAGGACCACTAATATGAATTTAAAAAAAAGATAAATAGTATTTAGTGCAATATAAAAATGCAAATATTTTTGCTGCAGACCAAAAAATTTTCACGGACCACCAGTGATCCACAGACCATTGATTGGTGACCTCTGCTCTAAAGCTTAAGCCTAAATCTAAGTAGCCTTTCCTAGCCTTTATCTTTCAGGGTGGAAATTTGCTTCTATCCTATCTAGCTATCCTACTTCTGCAAAGTCAGTTTGTGATTCCTTGAATGTGACCTAGAGGCAAACCTACACCTCCTGGGACTGCTCTGGATATCCCTTTCAGGGCTTAAATTTGAACCTGGGATCTTTTTCATTAAAATCCCTGAAATATGTTTGAAAGCCTTCTTCCTTGGTAAACAAATAATCAAAAAGCAAATAATTGGTTTCTCCCATCTGGCTTCTGTTTTTGAACCAGCTACTTTTTCCCAACTTTTAAAAATTGTTTATGTCTTTTTTCATGGCATTGAATGTATCAGTTGTCAAAACTGTATTTGATTTGGCCCCGTTTAAAGAGACTTTTATTTATGATGCAATTAAGTATTTAGCTTTGAGGGATTCAAATACTTTAGCTGGATATACGCATGAAAATTGTGCCGTGTGCCTTGTTTTCTTAAAAGTTATATTTGATTTATATACCCAGAATCAGTAGAACATTTTCAGCATTTTTGCCATAAGTCCTTACATCCTGCAACACTTGTGCAACAATTTCTGCAGTGTCTGTACTAGAATAGAAGGCAAATTATTTTTTAATGAGATAGTGGATCATCACCTGATCTGTTATAATCAAGGGTTAGTGGCAGAGGGTCACTGGCACAAAGCCCTGCATCAGGTGTGGAGTAGCCAGGGGTAGGCTGCTGCTCGGACTGGGGAGGGGGGGAAACGCAGTGGGGAGCTCCACCCCAGAGCACCCAATCTTCACTGAAAAATGTTGAAAGGAAATGCAGGGCGTCCTGCATAAGCCACAGCCACAATGTGGTAGTAAAAAATTTGGTAGCCTTTCACTGGGAGTAGCTATGATAAACTATTTCTCACTGTGTCAGGGTAGTGAGTACGTAAATCCACAGCCCTTAAAGCAGGGCAAAAAAAGCAAAGGATTTTTCAGGCTGAGTTCTGCTGTCTGGTTGCAATTAATCCACTCTGAACTTTTCAATGAGAGATTTTTTAGGATTAGATATACCCATCTGCAGCATGGTGAATATGGATGGCTACATTGACCAGCTGTTGGCTGAAATGCTAACATGCGAGCCACACCAGTGATGTTCAGAACATAGGCTTGACTACTGTAATGCTCTCTACATAGAGCTACCTTTGAAAAGTGTTCGGAAACTTCAGATCATGCAGAATGCAGCTGCGAGAGCAATCATGGGCTTTCCCAAATATGCCCATGTTACACCAACACTCCGCAGTCTGCATTGGTTGCTGATCAGTTTCCGGTCACAATTCAAAGTGTTGGTTATGACCTATAAAGCCCTTCATGGCACCAGACCAGATTATCTCAGGGACCGCCTTCTGCTGCATGAATCCCAGTGACCAGTTAGGTCCCACAGAGTGGGTCTTCTCCAGATCCTGTCAACTAAACAATGTCGCTTGGCGGGACCCAGGGGAAGAGCCTTCTCTATGGTGGCCCCGGCCCTCTGGAACCAACTCCCCCCAGAGATTAGAATTGCCCCCACCCTCCTTGCCTTTCGTAAGCTGCTTAAAACCCACCTCTGCTGCCAGGCAGGGGGAAATTGAGATACTCTTTCCCCCTAGGCCTTTACAATTTTATGCATGGTATATCTGTATGTATGTTTGGTTTTTATAATAATGGGTTTTTAACTGTTTTTAGTATTGGATTATTATTATATGCTGTTTTATTATTGCTGTTAGCCGCCCCGAGTCTCTGGAGTAGGGCGGCATACAAATCCAATAAATAAAATAAATAAAATAAATAAATATTGGATGAGCCCCAGGAGCAATCAAGCCACTGTTTGTTTATTTAGCATATGGCAAATACTGTACATGGACTTATAGTAGTTCAAATGTTAATATCAAACATTGGATCATGTTTGAGGAGGCGAACTAACATCATATTCCATCAAGCCACTGCTTCTGAGGAAATACTGGCCTTCTGCACCTCCATGTACAGTATGTCTTCAGGCATATGCAGTAGGTAATAGTGAACTACCTGTGGGGTTGGCAGATGGATGTCTATCAAGGCCACCTGTTCAATGTAGACCCAAGAATAGTGAGTTGACTGGAAGGGTGTGCATCCTGAGATCTACCAGAAATTCACAGAAGAAATTCAGGCTCTCAGAGGAGTCAGATTCCTGCTGACATTAGATTAGATTTATTGGATTTATATGCCGCCCCTCTCCGCAGACTCGGGGCGGCTCGCAACAATGGCAAAAACAGTACATAGTAACAAATCTAACATTTAGCAATCTAAATTACAGTTTTAAGTTAAAAAGTCCAGAAACGCAACCCCAATATATATATATAAAAAACAAGCACACAATCAATCATAGACCAAAACTACATGGGCAAGGGGGAGATGTTTCAATTCCCCCATGCCTGACGGCAGAGGTGGGTTTTAAGGAGTTAAAGGCATTAAAGGTTCCCTTCCAGAAAAACAGCCCTGATGGCACTAAGAAGTTATTCATATCTTGTGCTTCATCACAAGCAGGAGGCTGTCTTGCAAAGCAGAGGGATCAGTAGATAAGGCATTATCTACCCTCAGTATCCAGGAGATGTTTGAGAAATGCACCCAGGCAGGCTCAGGCTAGTAGTTGAAAGAGTGCAGACACTCTGGCTGGAGATTGCCCAGTACTGTATTTATTTCTCTCTCTCTTTCTGTTACTAGGTTGCTCTTTTTGGCATTCACTGAACTGCTTTATCTGCATTTCCTGGAAGAACAGTCATTTTTAAAAAAAAGCCATCTACTTTCACTTTCCAGAAGCAACGTAGGAGACAGGGATTCTAGCTGAAGCCACTTACTTTTGCTCTTGGCTGATCTCCGAAAACTCAGCAAGGGCTGGGTCTAATTAGTACAAGGGTAGGAAAGGGTTGCAGCAGACTAGGAATTGAAACCATGTCTGGAAGAAGAATGTGCCCAGAAACGACATAGATGTGATTGTGAAGTCAGTAAGAACTGAGTTTGAGTCAACCTTGGAGTTTGATCCAAACAAAAGTACTACCGTATTTTCCGGATTATAAAACACACCTTTTTAAAAATATATATTTTTTATTAGTTTTCAAAATAAAAGACATAACAAAACAAACAAACATTAAATTGACATGACACTACATTTAACATAAAAAGGAGCTACAATTGCTCCGCTCAGCATAGAAGTCTTCTTAATACAGAAAGAGAAAACTAATTGTAGTTTAGATCAATACAGAAAAGTAAACATATCAATAAAATATCTCTATCTTCCTTTAAATAGCATAGAATAATGTATACTTTTAAAAAGCCACATCAGTTTTAACAGTACTGTATCTGTAAAAGTATAATCTGAAACGTAACACTGTCCTGTTTTAGTATTATGATAAGGCAGCTGAGTTAAACCCTGACTTAGTCATGTTTGGAGTAGATCTATTTAAATAATTGGGAGGAGTTAATGTGATAACAGTTAAGAAAACTTTCTGGGATTAACATACTGCCATAATGTACATTTCTCCATTTCTTTACTATTTCTGTGGGTCAGGCACACATTGACAGAAATACCCAGCAAACAGTGTACAGTATATCATCTGTACTGTTTGCAGTGAGGCAAATTGCTGTGAGGCAGAGGCAGATTTTTCTCCATTGTTTCCTTCTCCCAAAACTAAGGTGTATCTTACACTCTGGTGCATCTTATATTTAGAAAAATACAATACAGTGATCCCTCGATTTTTGCGGATTCAAACTTCGCGAAACGGCTATACCACGGTTTTTCAAAAAATATTAATTAAAAAATACTCCGCGGTTTTTTTTCTATACCACGTTTTTTCCCATCCGATGACGTCATCACCAAGAGTCACTTCTCTCTCTCTTTCTCTCTTTCCTGTCATTCTCTGCTTCAATCATTTTCTCATTTCTCTTTTTTCTCCCCTTTTTTCTATCATTTCTCTCTCTCTCTCTACCTTCCACTCTCCCCCCTCTTGCTCTCTCTCTCTCTCTCTCTGTGAGAACGCCTGCCCCGCCTCTCCTGCAGCCCCCTCGCTGATAGCTGGGATGAAAGCACTCTCAGCTAAGGGACTGTGAGAGGGGCGGGGCGGGCATTCTGAAAGCGCTCAGAGCGGCTAGCGGCCGAATGAGGAGGATAAGAAGCTGTAGCCGCCAGCGCTGCTGCAGCAGGACCCGTGTCCCAAGAAAGCCGGTGAGAGGGGTGGATCGGGCGGGTGGGGGGTAGCGGCGAGGGGGCCGGAGGCGCTGGGGGGGGGGCGGCCGACATTCAAAACAATCTTTGCTGGCCTCCGCACTTTCGTCGCTCCCCACCCCCAACTTCAAGCCCGGTTCTTTCGTGGCCTTGGAAAAGGGTGCGTGGGGATAGTTTTTGGCTGTCCGTAGCCAAAAATGGTGTTTTTACTTCCGCATCTCTACTTCGCGGAAAGGAACGCAACCCCGCGAAAATCGAGGGATCACTGTACTTACTTTTAAGCAGTAATGCCAATGCTGGATTGTGTGAGGAGCTGGTTTGGCTCTCAAAATGTTGAAGATCGCTATTGGGATTGTAAAAGGGAAAAATTAAATGTTGGAAATGTTCAGATTTCTGTACAGAGGTCTTTCGTCAGCAACAGTCTCTTTTCCGATCTTAGGATTATATGTTTCAAACCAGAAGCTCTGTTTCAGAAGCCTTCAGTTTTATGAAAAAGTGCATTTATCATCAAGAGGAAATGGTGCTAAGGATCATTGAAGAAGAATGCAAAGGGGCTCAACAAATAACTGACTCCACTGTCACGCAGCTCAATGGAAAAATTCATAACATTTTGGATTTCCAAAATAAATCTGAAGAAGTGATGATGGTAACTAATCACATTAATGGTACTATAAAGATCTATTGTATTTATTAATATATCCTATTTTTATGGCTGCTCATCTTACAAAATTGTAAATATATTTAAAACACTGAAAGTCCTAGAACTATTTCTGAACAAATGAGTAGGGGTGGGATGCTGATTTGCTTTGTGGGACCTTCCATTGCAGAGTAGGTTGATTTTTAGTTATTAAATTTGATGATCCTAAAAATATAATTTGGAAGACATTCTGATTGTTATTAATGGAGAGACATATCATGATTTCAAACAACAGATACCTGTATGCATAGAAGTATATAGTTATACAGTGGTACCTCTACTTAAGAATGCCTCTACTTAAGGACTTTTCTAGATAAGAACAAGGTGTTTAAGATTTTTTTGCCTATTCTTAAGAACCATTTTCTACTTAAGAACCTGAGCCCGGAAAAAATCCCCAGGAAATTTGAGAGGGCCAGTTTCCTGCCATTCCTCCTGGGTTTCTCTCTCTGGAGCAGTGTATGGGAGGTGTGTGCTCCACCTCGCCGCCTCAGAGTCCCTCTTTTTTTTTTTAAGCCTTAAAGTTTTGGATTTTTTTGATTCCCCTCACTTCACCTTCTTCTTTCAGCAGTGACTCTCCTCCTCCTCTTCTTCCTCCTCCTCCCCTCCACCCAAATACCAAACTTTTATTTCTTTCCTAATGGGCTTGCACGCATTATTTGCTTTTACATTGATTCCTATGTGAAAAATTGCTTCTTACTTTTAAAATTGCTTACAAACTTTTCTACTTAAGAACCTGGTCATGGAACAAATTACGGTAAGTTCTTAAGCAGAAGTACCACTGTACTACAGTATTGGGTTGACTCCTCAGTATAGTATTCTAGGGGTGTTTTTTTCCTCCAGCCCTACCCAGAATTCTGAATCACAGGGTGTTAGTAGCGCTGCTTCTCCCCCCCCCCCTGTCTCCTTAGTATATGCAACAAATAAAGGCCTACATGGCTTAGGACCAGATTACTTACGGCAGTGTTTCCCAACCTTGGCAACTTGAAGATATTTGGACTTCAACTCCCAGAATTCCCCAACCAGCGAATTCTGGGAGTTGAAGTCCAAATATCTTCAAGTTGCCAAGGTTGGGAAACACTGACTTACGTATCCCAGCGGCCAATCAAATCCCACAGAGTCGGCCTTCTCCATATCCTGTCAGCCAAGCAATGTCGTCTGGTGGGGCCTCCTGTCCTTTGGAGCCAACTCCCCCCAGAGATTTGCACCGCTCCCACTCCTGGCTTTTCAAAAGGTTATGAAAATGCAGCTTTGCTGGCAGGCCTGGGACTATTGATCATTGATACTCTGCTCCAGATGATGACATGATTGTATTTGGAATTAATCAGGTTGAATAGTTTTAAATTGTTCAGGGATTTGTCTTGGTTTAATACTTGGGTTTTTTAAATTTTGTACTTTGTATTGATTTTATTATGTAAGCCACCCTGAGTCCCTTTGGAGAAGGGACTAGAAATCCAAGCAAGCAAGCAAGCAAGCAAGCAAGCAAGCAAGCAAGCAAGCAAGCAAGCAAGCAAGCAAGCAAGCAAGCAAGCAAGCAAGCAAGCAAGCAAGCACATACATACATACATACATACATACATACATAAATACATACATACATACATACATACAGTACAGTAGTACCTCATGATATGAACCCCTCGTCATACGAACTTTTCGAGATACAAACCCGGGGTTCGGAAAATTTTTGCCCCTTCTTTCGAACTTTTTTTGCCTTACGAACCCACCGCCCAAATGCCGAACCTGGAAGTTTGGCAAAAGTTCGGGTTCGGCATTCGGGTTCAGGAGGCCGCCGAGAAGCATTGCTGCCCGGCTGTCTCCTTTGCAGAAGAGCCACGGAGCTGTCAGCCGGTCGGGAGGCTCAAACGGAGGTGGGGAATCCCAATAGGGAATTCCATGGGCAGAGCTTTGATGTCACAAAGACGTCCTTCCTGGAGTTCACGTTTTGACTGGCCAGGAAGGACGTCTTCGTGACGTCAAAGCTCCGTCCATGGAATTCCCTATAGGGATTCCCCACCTCTGTTTGAGCCTCCCGACCGGCCGACAGCTCCGCAGCTCTTCTGCAAAGGAGACAGCTGGGCGGCGATGCTTCTTGGCTGCCTCCCGAACCAGAATGCCAAACCCGAACTTTTGCCGAACTTCCGGGTTCGGCATTCGGGAGAACGCTGAGAAGCGCCCGTCTGGTTCAAAAGGTGACAACTGGGCGGCAGCACCGAGCGGAGCGCTGTTTGTGTGATTTTTTTTTTTGCTTGCACGCATTAATTGATTTTACATTGTTTCCTATGGGAAACATTGTTTCGTCTTACGAACTTTTCACCTTACGAACCTCCTCCCGGAACCAATTAAGTTTGTAAGACGAGGTATCACTAAAATCTCCTTTTCTCCACGCTGCAAGTATTGACTTATGGCAATTCAGGCAGTCCAAATTGCTGTCGTTAGGTGAATCCCCTGTGGTCATTAGGTGTGATGTCATATGATCATATTTTTCACTTCCTGCCGGGTTCCCCACTGACTTGTTAGAAGCCAGCAAAGAAGGTTAGAAAATGACAATTAGGTGATTGCAGAATGCTGAACTTGTGATCACATATGATGGTATGTGAGAACGACCTTGGGAGATTTGTACTATCAAACTTCAAGACTAATATCAGCCTTCCCAGATAGATCAAACGAGAAAGCGTGATCAGGGGATGTAGTTCTACTTTATTCTGAGACTACTTTAGCAGACATTTTTAGAAGTAACTCCATAATAAAGCCCACTGCAGTGATCAAGATCAGTTTCAATTGTCAGGAACACCAACCAACTGAGGGAGTTGGTACATTACCTGCCAAAAGTTTACAACACTCATAATCTGCAAACCCAACATTCCAGGAGTACTCCCAAATTGCCAGGAGACTGAGTCTTGGCTTCAATGTTCACTGGGTGACTTGGGCCAGTCACTCTCTCTTTCTCTCTCAACCCATAACCGATGGATCAACACTTGGTCTAAGAAAACAAAAATAAAACCCACAAGACTCTGTGCTTGCAGGGAAATACTGGGGAAGGTGGGGGGGGAGTTATATTATTCAGATTCTGGTTACAGAATTGATAGAAATACTTATTGAAATGTTGCTGGTGCCTTGCTTAATTCTTGATTATTATTATTTTTAATTGTTAGGAAACATCATCCATTCAGGAAGCTTATATTGGCGATCCCATTCAGAAGATGAGCAATATTGTCGGTGCTGTTGAAGAGTTAAAGAGACAGGTGGAAGCAGCCATTTTGAGGAATTTCCCAGTGTCGCCATCGCAAAGTTGGTGGAATTTTGTTTGGTTTTTAAAAAAATAATTTTTATTGAAGTATTTATATTAAAAACAAAACATAAAAACATTGAAAACATACAATATGACATACAAAAAGAAAGAAAGAAAAAAGAACAGAAAAAAAGAAAAAAGATAAGAAAAAGAGTTCATCAATTAATTAATCAGTTTTTACATATCTGTTAAACACAACAGTTATTTCAACGGCTAGTATGAACGGTAACATAAAAATAATAATTTTGGTTATTTAATTAATTTACATATTTGTTACACTTTCAACCACCTACGATCAATCAAAGGTACAATAATACATTTCATCTACAGTGGTACCTCGAGATACGAGTTTAATTCGTTCCAGACCTGGGCTCTTAAGTCGAGCAGCTCTTATCTCGAACGACTTTTCCCCATAGGAATTAATGTAAATAATTTTAATTGGTTCCAGCCCTCAAAAAACTCACAAAGTTAGTCTAAATTATGCAGAAAGACATGTTTTTAATGAAGAAATGTACATGTACATATAAATGAATAATGAAGTTTCTTTCACTTAACTTGTAAACTTTCTTAAACTTTTAAATTTACATATGTTCAACTTCTCTGCCACCCAATCCTGTAGGACAGAGGTCCCCAACCCTTTTTGCACCAGGGACCGGCTTTAAGCGATCAAGAGAGGAATGGGTGAATGAATGGACGGAGGGTGGGAAGGAAGGAAGGAAAGAGGGAAGGGACAGGAACAGAGGAAGGAAGGAAGGAAACTTATGAAAGGGGAGAGTAAGAGAGGAATGAGTGAAGGGAGGGAGGGAGGGAAGAAGGTGGGAAGGAGAAAGAAAAGAAGAAATAGAGGAAGGGAAGGTAAAAGAGAGAAAGAAAAAGAGCAAGAAAGAAAGAAAGAAAGAAAGAAAGAAAGGGGGAAGGGACAGGAACAGAGGAAGGAAGCAAGGAAACTTATGAAAGGGGAGAGTAAGAGAGGAATGAGTGAAGGGAGGGAGGGAGGGAAGAAGGTGGGAAGGAGAAAGAAAAGAAGAAATAGAGGAAGGGAAGGTAAAAGAGAGAAAGAAAAAGAGCAAGAAAGAAAGCTGCAAGCACCCCCCCGAGCCCCCCAGGCCGGCTGCAACCTTTTAAAACATGCGCGCCGCTTCGCAGCTGTCTCCTGAAGCCGAACGCGGAAGTTAGCGTTTGGCTTCAGGAGACAGCTCCTTGGCGCTTGTATCTCGAATTTGGGCTTGTAAGTAGAACAAAAATATCTCTCCCCTCCCAGCTCTTATCTCGAGTTGCTCTTAAGTAGAGCAGCTCTTATGTCGGGGTTCCACTGTATATCAAATTATTCGTTGGCGGAATTTTGATTGCCTTCTTACATTAAGAGTAATCACGTGATGACTTTACAAAGCTTTGAATATGACTAAGGAAATAAAACCACTACGGTCTGGCATAGTCTACAGAGAGGGACGGCATATAAACTAATAAATTAAATTAAATTAACCATCACTGCTTTATATCCATAATTATTACCTTTAGTTTAACAGACCTTACCCATTAGGCACTTTTTATAAGTATGTGGAACTCACTGGCAATATGGGCAAGGAATCACTTTGGTACAGTTTTCGCTTCTCTTTATAGTCGAGTTGATTATCACTGTAGATTGTCTATGGAGATTCTGAGTCCTTGAGGTCGTGTTTGTCCCAAAAGTGCTTTTATTTTTTCAAGAGGTAAGTGAACTTTTTGGATTTTCTTTGAAGATGTTTTGCTTTTCATCCAAGGAGCTGAAGAACTTTGACTGGATGGTAAGGAATGGAAGGATTGATTATTCCTTGCAGACAGTTGGTCATTTGCATCCTTTCAGCGAGTCGAGTTGTTAAGGTCAGAAACATCTCCAAAGAAAAAACAGAAAGTCCATATGCCCCTTGAAAAAGGCCAGCCCAGGTTTGATCCAGGCAGGGGTGGCCGCTACTGCTGCTACCGGCGTGCTGTGCATGCAGCTTCACATCTCCGGCGTGTGCACGCACACATCTGAGCGAGATTTTGCTTCTGCGCATGCACAGGAAGCAAAATCTCATGAGGCGACAGATTTTGGCAAATTTTTTGCTTCCGCGCATGCGCAGAAGCAAAGAATCGCCAAAATCTCTCTCGCATGCGCCTCCCTTTGCGAGATTTTGCTTTTTGCCCATGTGCAGAAGCAAATCCAATTTTACTACTGGAGCAGGGTCGTCATCTGTACCGGTAGGAACCCGATACTGGTTTCATCCAATTGCCAGCTCTAGATTTTAGTTTTATTTATTTTTATAATAAACTTTATTAATTTTTCATAAAAATTGACAAACATACATACAAACATTTAACATAAAGTAGGGGTTGCAATTTCCCCTCTTGTCATAGAAGTCAATTTTTTTAACAGAAAAAGAATACATTGTTAATGCCTTAAGTCAACATATTAATTTAAATTAAAAGAAGAATTTTGCTAAAACCTTACAATAAACAAATTTCATACAAGGAAAAGAAAAAAAAGGAAAAACTAAATCATTTTAGTATATATATAATTCTCACATGGCTTTTACATTTTTTTTTCTTCTTATTTATCCATATGTACACCTTATTCGAAATAATATAAAATTCTGATTCCTCCTGATTATTTAACCGTCTTGTCATCATATCCATCTCTGCGCAGTACCTCTTCTTCTTTGGGAGTATTTTCTCCTTTCCAATTTTGCGCATAAACTATCCTGGCTGCGGTCAAAATGTGAATTACTAAATAAAGAATATCTTTCTTATATTACCAGCTCTAGATTTTATACTAGGCCCATGGAGGTCCTGCCCTATATACTCAGTTTGGGGAATTCTGATTAGACAAATCATCTGTGACCCGTCCGCGGAGATCGGGTTCCGCTCCAGTGCAAGAATGAAAGAGCTCACCGCGTCTGCTGGGATTCCTCCGGTTCCTGCTTTCCTGATGAATCATGAGGAGGTCGGGGTCCGCTCCTTGCACTGGAGTGAACCCCGATCTCCTACCAAGAGCGGCTGAGCACAGAAACCACGCAAACACTTCAGGGCAGTGACTGTGGTACACCGTGTTGCCGTAAAGCAAACAATTAGGGGTCTGTAGAGTGGGTCTGGGTGTTTAGGTCAAGCCAGGTTCTGGGTCTTTACAATATTGGGGAGAACTGAGTTAATTATATTAGTCCGGCCCTCTAAAACCATCCCAATTTCTCATGCGGCCCCAGGGCAAAATTAATTGCCCAGCCCTGCCTTAAGCAATAGTAGCTATATATCCGAATCCCCCCCCCCTTTTTAGGTAGAATAAGTGGCTCTGGATGCTATTGAATCACAACTCCCCTCATTCCTTGCTATTGGCTATGAATAATGGCTGTTGTTCTTATGCAACCTGTGGACAGCTATTAGCTCCTTCATTCAGTTTGAGTTGAAAACGTATGGGTGGTTCCATTTCCTGTCAAAATGGACTTTCTCTGAAATGAAAGGCTGATCAAAGTGATATTGGAACCTCCTAAAATGGATCAGGGGGTTCTCCTTCTTAAACTCAACAGTGAAGCTCAAATGTAATAGCAATAGCACTTAGATTTATATACCGCTTCACAGTGCTTTTACAGCCCTCTCTAAGCAGTTTACAGTCTCAGCATATTTCCCCCCAATAATCTGGATCTTCATTTTACTGACCTCAGAAGGATGGAAGGATGGAAGGATGGAAGGATGGAAGGATGAGTCAATCTTGAGCTTGGTGAGATTCGATCTGCCAAATTGTAGTCAGCCAGCAGTCAGCAAAAGTAATCTGCAGTTCTGCACTCTAATCACTGTGCCATCACAGCTCTGGTGTTCTGCCATGCCAATTTCTAATCTCAGTGTCTAACAGCCTGGATTTTTATTTATTTTTTACTGTGTAGAGCCTTCTCCAGGAACCAGTAACAACAGTGAAGCTGCAGCTGATGGAACAAAAGAAACATTCCTTTCCAGTGATTCCTGTAGGTAGTTTATTAACTTTAATTGATTTTTGGAGAGATCATAGTCATTATTCCACTAGGACAGTGATGGTGAACCTATGGCACAGGAGCCACAGGTGGCATGTGGAGCTATATCTGCTGGCATGTGAGCTATTGTCTTAGCTCTGCTCCTACATGCATGTGTGTTCCAGCTAGCTGATTTTTGACTCACACAGAGGCTCTGGGAGGGTATTTTTGGCATCCAGAGAGCCTTCAGAGGGATGGGCGAGCCTCAGGCTTATACTGTCCAGGGCTTTTATCATATCTCTTTGTCTGGCTCTGTCACTTATCACTCTAAACCAAGGGTGTCAAACTTGTGGTCCACAGCCCGGATGCATCATGTGCTGGCCACGCCCATTTCTGGTTTAGAAAGGGGGGGAGTTGCAATATTTCATGTAATGAAGTGTTGTCATGAGTTTGACACCCCTGCTCTAAACAATCTTCCAGTTGTGATACCCTGGAACCCATCACTGGATTCCCTTGTTGGGACCTGCACAACTGATCTCCCAGTCGGCATGGATGAAAAAGCATCATTTAGATCAGTGATGTCAAACCTATGACACTGGTGTCACAGGTGACATGCCATATCATTTATAGTTACAGTATAAGCAGGGGTGGGCTGCTGCCCAGACAGGAGGGAACGCAGTGGGGTAGCAAAAATGGAGCTCCACCCCAGAGCACCCAATTTGCACTGAAAGATATTGAAAGAAAATGCAGGGCGTTCTGCATAAGCCACGCTCACAATACGGTAGTAAAAATTTTAGTAGCCCTTCACTGGTGATAAGCCAGATCTCTGGTCTAGACTACACTAGACTAGAATGCTGCTAGTTCACTTCCTCCCACGGAGCACGCACACACATGGAAAAAAATTCCAACCCGCTTCCCAAAAAATTCCAAAATAATTCCAAAAAATAAAGATGGCTGCGTCCACAGACCAGCATTGATTGAACTGATTCCGTGACGTCATTTTGACGTCACCAGCAGGTTGCTACCAGTTCAGGCAAACTGGTCCAAACCAGGAAGAAACCAACTCTGGTCTAGACCCTCTGAAAGTTGCACTAGAAGACCTTACCCTTGCGCAGTCCAAGGCATCTTAAAATTCCACAATAATTCCCGCAAAATTTTGGGAGGCTCCAAAAAATGCATGTCTTCCAGAGAGTCTAGAGAAGAGAGTCCAGAGAGGAAGTCCAGAGAGGCCTCTTTTGTCCAGGATGGTATGTCTGTCTGTCTGTCTGTCCATCTGACATACAAACAGTCAAGTTAGGCATTTTCTGAATTTTTGGATACACCAGATCCAAAAAGTTCACCATCACTGATCTAGATTATTCCTGCTTAGGAAAAGGCAAAAAAGTTGTTTTTAATTTTCGAAGGCTGCCTCTGGGATCCATGTGATACCTACCCTGTTTCCCCAAAAATAAGATGTACCCTGAAAGTAAGGCATGTCAGAGGTTTTGCAGAATTTGCTAATATAAGGCACCCCCCGAAAATAAGGCGTAGTCAAGTTTACATACGGTACGGTGGAAAAACATACGGTACCATTCAAAGATGTTCATAGTGGTACCGTAATAATGTGGCGTCCCCTGCTGGCCCCTTCCATCGCTTTGTACCGTACCTTTGCTGTCTCACCACCATTACAGTCTCCACTACAGTGCGTAGACTGTAGTTCCTCTGGTGGCCGGAAGCTGCAATAGCGGGAGTATACTGTTGTACCATATAAGTGCCGTCATTTTTGTGTGTGGGTGCCATACTGACAGGTACTGTACCGTAATCAGTGTACCGTACGGTAAACTTTCTTTGGGGGTGTCAGCTTTTCTGCCTGTGAATTTGTCTTATTTGAGAAATATAAGGCACCCTCTGAAAATAAGACATAACACAACTTTTGGAGCAAAAATTAATATAAGACAATGTCTTATTTTCGGGGAAACACGGTAGTGCTGTTCTTAGAAATTAAAATGATACTAGAGATGAGCGCTTAGCAGGAGCAGGATGTCAGCTTCCTATTTATTTTTATTGTAATTAAATTAAAATAACATCCGGGGGGGGGGAGAGGATTCTCACTTATGCCAAGATCAATGATCGCGGGTAGCGTGTTGTCTACCTCTATTTAAGTTAATATAAGTTGCAAAATAATTTTTTTTGAATGATTTTTACAGTCCCAAGGAATGATTCTATGCAGGAAGCAAACAGCCCTTCATCCTCAGCGCCATCTCCTACGGACAGAGAATTGCCGATGATTTCAAGTAGATTTTCTCAGTGTAAGTATGCACATTGCTGCACAGACAAGAGAGTGCAAACGTTTCCTTTCAAAAATAATTTGAAAACCAGGTGTTGAACCCTTGGAACAGGTCTTTTATGTTCCATTTAAGAGCGCAGCATTTATTTTGCTTTCTTTAGAAGTAACACTATATAGTGTTTATTAAACAAATGTACGAGTGTTAAGAAAACAAAATGAGGTTAGTTTCCAGAGGTCTTGGGCAATAAATTTGTTTGGTTACAAAGCACAGTGTTTCCCAACCTTGGCAACTTGAAAAGATCTGGACTTCATCTCCCAGAATTCCCCAGCCAGCATTTCCCATTCCCTTAGCAACCATTTCGATCATTACTCACCATGTTTATTTATTAAAGTTTATTTAAAAAAATATTTATTAAAGTCGGATGAAAGTTTGGCAATGACATATGACATCATTGGGCGGGAAAAACCGTGGTATAGGGAAAAAACCCGCAAAGTATTTTTTAATTAATATTTTTTTTAAAACCGTGATATAGACTTTTCGCAAAGTTCGAACCCGTGAAAATCGAGGGAACACTATATGTCTAATATGATCAGGCAGTTTTAATCTCCTATAAACTAGTTTAATGCATGTTGGGTTATTATATTTATTTTTTGACTTGGCCCAATTTGGTCAATCAATCAACCAACCAACCAACCAATAAATTTCAACTCACTGGTCAAAGCAAGCTGCATTATCCAGACTCATTGGCATTTAAGGCAAAAAGGTTGCAGGTAAAGAAGATGGGTTTTGAACTATGAACTTATCTACTTGATTTAAGGCTCCTAGAGATCTGTATGTTTTTAATTTTACTTCACTTAGGGATGTCCGTTGTTACATTTGATGATGAAAGAGCTGGTTGCCGTCTTGAACTCACAGGCAATAAAAGGAAAGTGAGAGTGTCTGGTAGTTGCAAAGAATATGAAAATTCCACCAAGAGATTCCGCAGCAGTCAGGTGCTGGGTTCTCCGGGTTTCTCAGAAGGCTACCATTACTGGGAAATAAACACCAAGGAATCTTCTCACTGGGCCATTGGTGTTGCCAGTGGGGACATTGGCAAAAACGACCGGCTAGGGGGAAATGAATTATCCTGGTGCATAGAATGCAATATGCAACGTATCTCAGCACGGCACAATGGACAAGAAACCAAAATTGACGAAGATAAGCCTTCGCGGGTTGGCGTTTTCCTTGACTTTCCAACAAAAAGTTTGTCTTTTTATTCTCTCACTGATAAAGAAACATGCTTGCACAAGTTTGAAATCAGTGCAGCAAATCCACTTTACCCTGCTTTTTGGATTTTTGGTTTAAGTGTTGGTGATAGTTTAACGATAAATGATATTAATCGGAATTAACTTCATGCCACAATTGTATATTGTCTTAATAAGCATTTGCCTTCTAAAGACTCTTTAAGATTCTGATGTTTTGCTGTTTGAATTATGAAGTATCTCATCTTCTCCTGCTTTCTGAATGGAATGAGCATGTTGGAAGCTTGCACTGTCATTGGATGGAGGTTAGAAGGTGCAGAGTTTCAAAAGAAGGTTTGTGTTTGGGATGCATAAATATTGTCGTCTATCATAATCCCTGCATAGCCAGTTACACATTGTCCTTGACCTACAATAGTTCATTCAGCATCTATTTGAAATTATGGCAGTGCTCAGCAGAGGATTTACGACTGGTACCCAAAGTTATGGCCATAGCACCCCTATGGTCATGTGATCATGATCTGGTAGGGAATCCATTTGAGCTAATGACCACTTGCCAAACATCTTGTGATCATGTGTTTGCTGTATGCAACTTTCCCTACCAGCTTCCCCACAAAATCCATGGGGAAACCAGCAGGAAATGTTAAAAGTCATTGGAGTAAGTGTCCCCATCCATGCTTCCTCTCCAACCCCTCGAATGTGCCATTGGAGCCACTTGCACATCTCTATGAACCCTTCCTGACCTATGCTCCAGGTCCATGCACTCTCTTTGACCCACATGGCACTTCTTGCACATCCACCCCAAACTGTGTTGCACCACTATGGACTGCCCCCAACCTAAGCCACAACCTGCACACCCTTCCTGTCATTGAATTCCATATCCTTTCTGACCTTCGCCACCTCGCACACTCCCCAATCTACCTGCCTCTTGCATAGAGTAGACTGCAACACTTGCAGATGGATTAATAGTTGGCTGACCAACCGCACCCAACAAGTTGTCCTCAATGGTTCCAAATCCACATGGAGGAACGTAGGCAGTGGGGAATCACAGGGTTCTGTCCTGGGCCCTGTGCTCTTCAACATTTTCATCAACGACTTGGACGAGGGAATAGAAGGGCAACTGATCAAATTCGCAGACGACACCAAGCTGGCGGGGGTAGCCAATACCCTAGAGGACAGGCTAAAATTACAGAAAGACCTAGACAGACTAAGACAGTGGACCCATACCAACAAAATGATGTTTAACATCGACAAGAGCAAAGTCCTTCACCTAGGCAGAAAAAACCCTGGACACACATACAACCTGAGAGAAACCCCTCTTAGCAGTAGCGACTGTGAAAGAGACCTCGGAGTCTTGGTGGACAATCAACTAAACATGAGCCAACAATGTGCAGCAGCAGCAGCTAAAAAAGCCAACACAATCCAAAGCTGCATCAACAGGGGAATACACTCCAAGACCAGGGAAGTCTTAATACCACTCTACTACGCTCTGGTCCGACCACACCTGGAGTACTGTATTCAGTTCTGGTCACCACACTTCAAAAGAGACATTGAAACTTTGGAAAAGAGCAACCAAGATGATTAAGAGACTGAAAACCAAAACTTACGAAGAGAGACTGAGGGAACTGGGCATGGATAGCCTAGAGAAAAGGAGGGCCAGAGCGGACATGATAGCAGTCTACACGTTTAGGAGGGGATGTCACAGAGAGGAGGGGATCACTTTATTCTCCAGGGCACCAGAGGGCCGGAGGAGGAACAACGGCTGGAAGCTGACCAAGGAGAGATTCAACATGGAGATAAGGAGGAACTTCCTGACGGTCAGAGCGATCAACCAATGGAACAACCTACCAGCGGACGTTGTGAACTCCAACACTCTGGACATTTTTAAGAGAAGATTGAACTGCCACTTGACTGGTGTGCTATAGGGTTCCTGCTTGGGCAGGGGGTTGAACTTGATGGCCTTCATGGTCCCTTTCAACTCTAACAATCAATCAATCAATCAACAAACAAACAAACAAACAACTACCCATCCTATATTGCATCTCATACATCCTCTCGCCGACCCTGCACTTTTGACAAACTCTGTACATCCTTCTTAATGCTGCAAGCTCACACATCCTACTTGATCAGCACTCTCCCATTCTTCCCAACCAGCATCGCACCTTCCTGAATGTTTCTCATGCCTCATACCTGTTCACTTGACCCCCACTAGATCTCTGCATGCTCTTATTCAATACCCTGTGACCCCCACACCTTTTCCAGGCTGGCATCTCCCTTCCCCCCTTGCACTCGCTCTATCCTGCACAGCACTTCTTACATCTCCCCTCCCTCCCTTATCCAGAAAAAAACACTTATTTGCCTGCTGGCCTTGGGTTTGTAACTTCCTGCCACATTCCCTACTGACTTTGGCCAAGTGTGCCATCTGATGAAAATCAAAATAGAAGCATTATGATTTTAAAAAAAACCAATGGTGGGGGGACATTAAGCAGATGTAGAACTATATGTTTGCAAATGAATATAATTCAGAGTCAATTATTTCAGAGTATAGGAAGAGTTATTAAGCTACTTTTAAAATAAATGGACCCCTAACTTGATAACAATGACAAAAAAAATTTAAGAAAGTAAAAACAACAAATTTGTAGAACCCTCACATGTGGTATTTTATTCAGTGTTATAACTCATGTATCTATTTTAGAAGAATAGAGATGGATGTGAATATGTCCCTTGTATAGTATTTTTTCAATGTAGCCAGCTCACATATTTTTGCTTGATCAGTAAAGTTATTTGGTTAGGATTTATTTGTATATGTTTTTAAATTTATATGTTTAATAACCATGTTCCAGCAATAAAACCTGGGTTCTGTATACCGTGTGATAATGTGGTTTGTTTTATTTTGGCTTAGTTAAGTTGCATGAATATCATACTGTGGTTTGTAAATCATAGTATAATATTTTACTTTGTTTTCTGAAACCAACAAACTGGGATTAGCAATATGCATGATTTGGAAATTCAACTAGATGTCACATGTGATCAGTGGAGGGCTCCTTCCAGTACAGCTAATTGTGCACAGCTCCTCGGCTCTGGTGCATGAATGTAGGATTGAGCGCAATTTTGCTTCCCGCAAAATCTTGCACAGGGATGCATACGCGTGCATGTTTCAGTGAGGATTTTTGCTTCTCCGCATGCGCAGAATCCAAAAACCTCGCCGTAACGTGCAAGCCCATTCAAGATTTTGCTTCCCGCATAGGTGCGGGAAACAAAATTGTGATCGATCCCGCATTTGTGCACCAGAGCAGTGGAGCCACATGTAATTAGCCATACCGGCAGGAGCCCACCACTGCATGTGATGAATGTGACAGCTATCAATTACCTATTTGTGAAAAGCAAATTTAAAGGATTCATTTTTAAAGAACTGCGCTGGTCATCGGTTAATTGGGGTCCACTATGCCCCTAAATGGAAGCTGTCCAAAATATAAAACAGTATCGGGGATTTAAAAAGGTTCCCCTTAATAGCTTGATGGCAGCTTGAGTACATAAAATGATGAAGAATATAAAAATTATGGAATCTTTCAAATAGAGACTCTTTTAAATCCTTGATAAAAGTGATCACTTATACGAGAAAGGAATGCCATTCATAAGAAAATGTCTCAAATAATGTTTTCAACACCAAGTCTCCAAGAATTGATAAAATTATGTAGAAACATTAGAACTGATTAAATTACCCACCAGACTGTCTTAAGTTCCCGTTCTCTTTATCAGCTTCCTTGCAAAATTGAGAAACTACAGACATGCAGCAACAAACTCTTGACAAAAATAGGATTAGGAAAATTTCACTATCTTCTACACTACAGCAAATGTAATCTTGTACCAAAGAGAACAAATGTAATCAACCAAATATGTAAACACTAACCTTGTGAAAGAAATAAGGTATGATGTGACACATTGTAAAACATATAATGTGACACGTTGTAAAACAACAGAGAAACATTTTGTATAAAGTTCTGAGCTAGGTTTTACTTGGAGCTAGGCTTGATTTAAGACTCCTGTCCCAAGAATGAGATTCTCTTATTTCTGCAGAAATAAACAGCTGAAAGTTACCTTTCTTGCTTCAGCATGCCTTATTGGTTATTAATGATGAGAAAAGGAATCCTCAATCTGAGTATTGTATTGGCAGTTCTGTGTTAGCAAAAACTTCAGAAGATAAGGATTTAGGGGTAGTGATTTCTGACAGTCTCAAAATGGGTGAACAGTGCAGTCAGGCGGTAGGGAAAGCAAGTAGGATGCTTGGCCGCATAGCTAGAGGTATAACAAGCAGGAAGAGGGAGATTATGATCCCGCTATATAGAGTGCTGGTGAGACCACATTTGGAATACTGTGTTCAGTTCTGGAGACCTCACCTACAAAAAGATATTGACAAAATTGAACGGGTCCAAAGACGGGCTGCAAGAATTGTGGAATGTCTTAAGCATAAAACGTATCAGGAAAGACTTAATGAACTCAATCTGTATAGTCTGGAGGACAGAAGGAAAAGGGAAGACATGATTGAAACATTTAAATATGTTAAAGGGTTAAATAAGGTCCAGGAGGGAAGTGTTTTTAATAGGAAAGTGAACACAAGAACAAGGGGACACTATCTGAAGTTAGTTGGGGGAAAGATCAAAAGCAACGTGAGAAAATATTATTTTACTGAAAGAGTAGTAGATCCTTGGAACAAACTTCCAGCAGACGTGGTTGGTAAATCCACAGTAACTGAATCTAAACATGCCTGGGATAAACATATATCCATCCTAAGATAAAATACAGAAAATAGTATAAGGGCAGACTAGATGGACTATGAGGTCTTTTTCTGCCATCAGTCTTCTATGTTTCTAAAACAGAACCCAGCTGAAGCTTAGGCTAACTCTCCAAAGCCCAATCTTGCAATTGTTGCTGGTATTTTTGCATTTAATCTTAATTGTTTTAATGGCTTAAAATGATTTAATGATTTAAAAGAGTTTGTTAAAAACTGTTTTGATGCCTGCAACAGAATATGGACTCACACAGGGATGCTTCCAATTCAAGAAAGTTATTGAACAAGCATGAGCAGAATTAAAACAAAAACATAAATGAGTTCTATAACAGAAGGAATGAATAAAACTTGCTCTTCTACTCTTAGGCAGCTATTCTGAGAGCAAGACGCCTAATAATCAGTGAAAGGACTTTTGTAACCTGGTTTTAATGCTCTTCTAGAATAGAATAGAATTCTTTATTGGCCAAGTGTGATTGGATACACAAGGAATTTGTCTTGGTGCATATGCTCTCAGCATACATAAAAGAAAAAGATAGATTTGTCGAGAATCATTTGGTACAACACTTAACGATTGTCATGGGGTCAAATAAGCAATGAAGAAAGAATCAATATTAATAAAAATCTTAGGATACAAACCACAAGTTCTAGAAGCCGATTCCCCCCTTTTTTGGAATCCATCAATCTCATTTGATTTTTTTTAACAAACTTTTTTGTAATTAAAGTCAATTCAGATGGGGTTCCCAGAAGGCCAGAGGATAAGACCCTATGGGTAATATCTTGCTCCCTGCTTTAAATTCCATCTGAAATAGACAACAAGCTGTCCAAAAGTTATTGACTTTTTTTGACTAAGCTTGAAACTGAACAAGACTTGGTATTCAGTATGCTGTGCTAATCTGTGTTGATCTTAATTCTGAGATCTGGCCATGTTTTGGCATCCTGATACTTTGAGACTAGGATGAAGCTGCCATACCTAAAAATTAAGCAGACACTTAATAAGCAGGACAAAATCCAGGAAGAAAATCCCTTAAGGAGATATGAGAAGATCCCATCAACCGCTACCAGAATTATCAAGTAAGATTTCTCATTCATCCAGACAGAATTGTCTGGAAATTGAATCATAGCACCTGGACTTCTTTAGTTTCCCTGTTGGCTTGAAACATTTTGCTGCTTATCCAAGTAGCTTCTTCAGCAGATGACCTTTAGCGGCAGTTTACTACCATCCAAGCTAATAGCAATTGATTCTCACAATTTCCATTATTATTATTTGTATATGTTTTTATCTTTAGCACTTTGCCATTTTAGCAGATGTTAAGCTTACACACATTTAATTTCCAGGATCTCCTCCTGAGCTCTTAAAAATGGAAGTTTCTCCTCTCCACATCACCAAATTTCAAAATACTGTAAATAGGTCAATCCAGATTGGTAAACGTAGGGGACATTCTTCCATTAAGTGACCTGACTTTTATCAAGAACTCATTCAAGGCCTACAGATCTGCCATCAGGATTGCAATATGATTGATATGATCAAAGACAGACCAAAAAAAAAAAGAAAAAGAAAGACGACCGTATGGCCAGCTCTCCAGCATTCCATTTTTCCCAGTCAGTTGAATGCAGGTGTGTATTGTCACCCTAAATACTTGCATGTTACTCTGGTATTACCCAAGCAGCAGATATCCTATCTTCCATATTAACCTTTCCAGGCTTCATGCTGTGTGCTGAATTTTTACAAAAGAATCCAGACAAAATGTTTGGGCAAAAAGAATAGAAAAGTTTTATTCTGTTTTGTATTCAAACAAATGTTTTTGGCCAAAAGCATGGCAACTCGCAGAAGAAATGACACCCTACAAAAATGAGATGCTGGTTAATATATCCTAATTACAAAAATACCCTCCTATTCCTTCATCAGCTATTCTGATGGTTACAAACTACAAAACCATTCCTTTCTATAGTGTTACATTTTTATCTAAAGCTATACATTTCTGCTGAGTTTAAAGAAACAGGAGTTATCTTCAAAAGGAGATAGCATTCAAACATTGTTCAGCTACATTTCCACTTGTAACTATTGCTTGGGCCTCTCAAGGCTACAACATGTTCACACATTCTAACAAAAACAAAATCTCAGCATTTTTAAAAATCGAATTGAAATCCATCCCAATTTAGTTTACAGAAACAAAATTTAAAACTCTTTTAGGTTCTGCTTTCAATGCTCTGGGACAGCGGTTCAAACTTGGCAACTTTAAGACCTGTGGACTTCAACTCCCAGAATTCTCCAGCCAGCAACAGCTCCCAATTCTGGGAGTTGAAGTCCACAGGTCTTAAAGTTCCCACGTTTGGGGACCCCTGCTCTGGGGAATCCAGAGCATGATCCAGACCCCTGCTCTGGGGAATCCAGAGCATGGTCTTTCGGTGACTGAAGGATGCCAATGCATTTTGGTATTATTTTCTTTAAAAAAATTAAAGTTAATTACATATCATTATCATTTTATCCTACAACTTTTGATTGTGTATTCACTGAGTGTTTTTATTTGCTTTGGACTATGACTGTAATAATACATTTTGAACTTTGAACTACATAACATTACATTATAGAAGAAGAAGAAAAATCCCAAGGCGCTGCTTTGCTCCTAAACGCTTGTTTTAAAAAAAATAAAACTCGAGTCTAGATTAGAATATGCCTGAGTGACATTTCCGGTTTCGTCCCCATCGGACTGCCTCCCCGATTCGTACGTTCGGGAAACGCCGGGTGGCTCCTGCCGAGCGTTCATTAGAGCCACCCGGAAGCGAGAGCGAGAGCAACAGAGCTTTCCCTGCCGTTGAAGGGTTCCAAATCAGCTCCGGAAGTTGAAATCCGCCCGTCCCTTCTAGCCTCCCCCGTCTGTGGTCGGCGGAGGGAAAAGGTTGCGAACGAGTGGTCGGAAGGGCCGGCCGCGGGAGGGAGGGAACAAGCAAGCAAGCGCCGGCTGTTGGAGGCGGGGGCGGCACGAGCGGGGCGAGCGTAGTAGGCCGTGGTTTTCTGCCCCCCCCCCCGGCCTTGGCCGAAGCCCTGATGTGAGAGCCGGATCGCCGGAGGCAGAGCACGATGAAGAAGGACGTGAGGATCCTGCTGGTGGGAGAACGTGAGTGAATGAAGGGAAGGAGGGAGGGAGGGAGCGGCTGGGAAGGTCAGCATGGAAGGCGGTGCGGGGGAATGCAAGGGGATCGGGCCGGAGAGATGGGAAGCCGGCTCGCCTCGTTGAATGAAGCAGGGGAAGGCGGGCGGGGGGGGGTTGCGCTGGCTTGAGCTTGGCAGAGTCCCGACGTTGGCGAAGGCAAGATTCACACGTGGGTCTTGTTTTAACGCCTCCCTTTCGACTGGGACGGAGGAGGTGTTGTGTGGGAAGGGGGGACTTTCGGGTGGACTTTGCCGAAAAAGGTGGCTGGAGAGAAGGAGAAAAAGTGTTTGGAGCGGAGAAAGCAGGAGAGGGAAAGGACAGCCGGGCAGGGTATTAGAAAGCAAGAAGAAAACAGAGGATTAAGGGTTGCAGTAATGGGATTTTATAGGACCTTGGGGGAGTGGGGGGGAGAACAGGCTGAAGAATAACAATAGCATTTAGACTTATGATATTGTATTATATTGTTGTATTATATTTGTTATAAGCCGTCCTGAGTCCCATGGGATCTTTATTGGCCAAGTGTGATTGGACACACAAGGAATTTGTCTTGGTGCATGTGCATAAAAGAAAAAGATACATTTGTCAAGTATCATGTGATACAACACTTAATGATTGTCATAGGGGTCAACTAAGCAATGAAGAAGCAATCAATATTAATAAAAAACTTAGGATACAAGCAACAAGTTACAGTCATACAGTTCTAAGTGGGAGGAAAAGGATGATATATACACACACACACACACATATACACATACAGTATATATATACCACTTCAAAGTGCTTATACAGCCCTCTCTAAGTGATTTAGAGAGTCCGCATATTGCTCCCCCAAAGAAGAGGGGATCTAGTTTTAGGAAATGCAGAAATTTGACAATGGGTGCGTTTCAGAACAGGGCAGGCAAAGAGGCAGAGCAAAACTGAAGGGATAAAAGGAATATTCTGCAAATGTGTTTTTATCTCAGTGGGAAAACAGAACTCTTTGGGTATAATGTTGAAGTTGGCTCTAAAATACCCTATTGGGACACCTGCTGAGGAGGGCATACCTACCCTAGGTAATCTCATCCCAACTCTATTTCGATGGGCACCCAGAGACGGTTTCATATTTAATTTAATTTATTTATTTATTTATTTTTAATGTTTGGATCTGTATTCATTGGAGGGACAGATTGGGATGTAGAAAGGGGCAATTGAATTTAGTTTAGTTTAGTTTAGTTTAATCAGATTTGTATGCCGCCCCTCTCCGCAGACTCGGGGCGGCTCACAGCAATAACAATACAATGTAAAACAAATCTAATATTTAAGTTAATTTAAAAAACACCACAAATTAAAACCAATCATACATACTAGCGTACCATGCATAAATTTTATAAGCCTAGGGGGAGGGAACATGTCAATTCCCCCATGCCTGACGACAGAGGTGGGTTTTAAGGAGCTTACGAAAGGCTAGGAGGGTGGGGGAAACTCTGATATCTGGGGGGAGTTGGTTCCAAAGGGTCAGGGCTGCCACAGAGAAGGCTCTTCCCCTGGGTCCCGCCAAACGACATTGTTTAGTTGACGGGACCCGGAGAAGGCCAACTCTGTGGGACCTCACTGGTCGCTGGGATTCGTGCGGCAGAAGGCGGTCCCGGAGATATTCTGGTCCGGTGCCATGAAGGGCTTTATAGGTCATAACCAACACTTTGAATTGTGACCGGAAACTGATCGGCAACCAATGCAGAATTTAATATTTACACCTGGAAAAAAAAGGTGCTTCGCTTTCCATCTTTTGTCAGGGCCACCTCACATTGTTTGTTTTTATTTATTTATTTATTTTATTAATTAGATTTCTATGGCGCCCTTCTCCTCAGATTCAAACTTATATTTTGGATCAAAGCGGTTGTCTTTTTTATGCAGGAGCAAGTTGCTGTCACAAGGGCACCAGCTGTCCTCCCTCAAAATAAGACTCACAAAGTTTCTTCGGTCCCAACCCCTCACTAAAAAAAAAAATCAGCTGCTCACTGTAGGATACATACTCTTGCTAGTCTTTCATTGATTATTTAAACATAACCTTACTGGAGATCTGGGACTAAGGCTTTTTGACTCGTTTTAGTTCTAAATATGGATTTCGGAACAGGGTTTTGGACAAGTATGTCCAGAGTACTGTATGCTCCCTCAGCAGATGTCCTAATAATGTATTTTACAGCAAAATGCAATTCTGTGTTCCACCGAGATAAAAATATATTTGCTGAAAGTATGCTCCTACAGAAGTAATGTAAACTGACAAGGCACCTCTAGAAATATATTAGATTCCAGATCTTTTGACTTATAAATTGTTCAATCCCTGACTACTGGTCATTCTGTTTGTTGCCTATGGAAGTTATAGACCAAAATATCTGGCACTCACATGGCACAATTAATTCAGATCTAGTTACTTACTAAATAGACTACTCCATGTCTTTGATAATTATAATCTGTCTTCTGGCATACGTGTTATGCTTGGCTATTAAGTGTTCTGTACCGCATATGGAATACAAACTGTTAGGTCCATAATTTAAATATGTGGCATGCTACTTATAGGTTGAAGTCTTTGTGAATGCATATTCATTACAGAATGAGCAGCAACCTAATTTGCGTAACAAGTTGGAGAAGATTTATTTTCTGATGAGTGTGTCATGAAATGTGCTTTTTTGGGTTGTATATTAAAGAAAAATAATGGGTGAATAGTGTCAGAAAATAGATGACTGGATGCTACCGTAATTCTATGTAAAGATACCAAGATTGCTCTGAATGTTAATGACTCTGATATCTTGTGAGTCCAGCAATTATGAATTATTGGTGAAATTTGATTGAGGGATTAATTGATTAAAATAGTTTTGATTGATTTGCTATATTTAGAATATTCAAGAATTGAGAGTTTGGACTTTTCCTTAAAGCTCTGTTTGTGCCTTGATGAGATTTTAGGTGGGAATTGAGAATACTAATTCTGTTGTGGTTGTTTTCTCTTTTTACCCTTCATTTTTTCTTTTAAATTACTTAGAAGGCTGTTGCATATGTACCTGCCAGACACTGTAAAATATTTATAAATCAGAAGGAGTTCCAATGTTTTCTTCTCAAGAGAGCAACCTGGCGCATTTCAGAGATTTTGATCTCGTACAATTATATATATTTTTGTTGCTAGTCACTATAGGGAGACTGATGGGAGATAAAATCCAAAACCTCCAGAGGGCATTAGGTTATTTATTTGGGTATGCACAGTCTTACACTGAGAATGTACACATTAGTTCATTTGTGTCTAGTTTGAATTTCCAGGTCAATGGTGTTAAAAATAATCTGTGAGAATTGGAGAGTGCAATTTATCTTCTTGGAAGACTTAAATAAAGAAAGAGTTGTTCAAAGAGATTATTATCCTGTCTCCTGACTTGTTGGTTGGTTGTGTGACCTTGAAAAATGTTTTCTAAAAGCAAGCATTGGGATTTGCATCATAAAGCCGTAGGTAAGGTAGCATTTTGAACTACCGTACTTGACTTTTCATTTTATGCAGATTGCAAACAACTTTTAAAATCAGAAAATCCTATCATGGTCAGCCTGCTGATAATAAAGTACAATTTGAGACAAAGTGTGTTGATCAAAACATATCTTCTCATACAGTTCTGTTGATTAGACCAGCGTTTTCCAACCTTGGCCACTTGAAGATATTTGGACTTCCACTCCCAGAATTCCCCAGCCAGCATTTGCTGGCTGGGGAATTCTGGGAGTTGAAGTCCAAATATCTTCAAGAGGTCAAGGTTGGGAAACACTGGATTAGACAATAGACTATATTGCTGTCAGAATAAGCACAAAGAAGTTGAATTTAAAACCATCTGAACGTAGGCTGTACATTCTCAATGTTAGTGTAATTCTCAAGAACTCTGGGTGGGTGTTTGCATGTGCTTGCCTTAGAGTCAATGTTGACTCCCGGTGATTGTCTGGACAGATTCCTGCAGTTTACTTGGCAAGGTTGCAGAAATAGTTTGCTATTGCTTTCTTCTTAAGGGCTGAAAAAGAATGACCGTCCCAAGACCATCCAGCTGATATTGTATCTAAATTGGGATTAGAATTCACGTTCTCCTGGGTTCTGTCCCAGTGACTTAACCACAACGCCAAACTGGCTCTCAGAGGGAGTTTTAGCTGCTGGGAACAGCACTGTCAGAAATGCTTCATGTTAGTACACATGCTTCATACATGTGACAAGACCGTTGTTGCTCAGAAGATTGGTCTGAGACCAAAATCTTCAAGCTGTGCTTTGATTTATCTAGTGACTGTTGAAATCGGGAGTCTAAATTTAGAAAATAGAATTCTTATTTAGGGAAATGATGTTTGCCAGGAACAAAAAACTCTAAAGCATTCTTTGACAGGGGTGGGTTCATACATGCTTTTCTTTAGAATGTATTGTTTAATTTTTACCGTATAGCCTGAAAATAATATTTTTTAAAAATGTGCATGCAGACATTGTTATGGAACTGTGTCCTCTTAGAGCCAAGTTGGTTTCATAACTTTTCATAGGATAGTTCAATTCTAGAAAAAATGGATTTGCTTCACTGCAATTGACAGAAACATTGATGTAATTTTTTTTATAATCCTCATAATACTGTATGTAGTGCATATTACAGTGTTCCCTCGATTTTCGCGGGGGATGCATTCCGAGACTGCCCGCGAAAGTCGAATTTCCATGAAATAGAGATGCAGAAGTAAATACACCATTTTTGGCTATGAACAGTATCACAAGCCATACCTTAACACTTTAAACCACTAAATGACCATTTCCCATTCCCTTAACATCCATTTATCCATTCTCTTAACATCCCATTCCCTTAACATCCATACTAAACAAATAATTCCCTCAACACTGTCAGACTTTCTACTAAATCTGCACTTCTATTCTACTAGTTTTTCTCATCATTCCTATCACCCATTTCCTCCCACGTTGACTGTATGACTGTAACTTGTTGCTTGTATCCTAAGATTTATATTAATATTGCTTCTTCATTGCTTATTTGACCCCTATGACAATCATTAAGTGTTGTACCACATGATTCTTGACAAGATATCTTTTTCTTTTATGTACACTGAGAGCATATGCACCAAGACAAATTCCTTGTGTGTTCAATCACACTTCGCCAATAAAATTCTATTCTATTCTATTTACTCACCATTATTACTAGTAAGTAATAATAAGACACTTCTTGATCCTGATATTTATAAACATTTATTAACAATAATTATTTTTTTTGTTATTTATTTGCAAAAATTATTAGTTTGGCGATGACGTATGATGTCACCCAGCGGGGAAAAACGTGGTATACGAAAAAAAATCTCGAAGTATTTTTTTAATTAATATTTTTTGAAAAACCGTGGTATATGCTATTTGCGAAGTTCGGACCCTTGAAAATCGAGGGAACACTATATTACACATATTATACATCTCCTCCCAAGTCCATTCATGTCAAGATCAGTTTTGTATTTATGAGACTGACAATTCTGGAAATATTTTGAGCTGAAATTGTTTTGGAATGTTTCCAGAATGACCAGAACTGCATTGGAATGTGTAGAGGTTGTTTTTTAAAATTTGAAATACTTTGCACATCACTAATTTAAATGTTCCTGTGTGCATTCACAGCCATATTCCATACATTCAGTATAAAATCGAAGCATAGCAGTGAAGGATTCCACATTAAGAGATACAGTGTAGAGATACAGATCTGTATAGTCTGCTACTATACAGATAGTCCTCGATTTACAGCAATTCATTTAGTGACCATTCAGCATCCGATGACCACGTGACCAAACCTCAGACGCTTGGCAACTCACTCATATTTATGATTGTTGCTGTGTCCCAAATCATGTGATCAACTTTTGTACCCTTTTGACAAGCAAAATCAAAGGGGAAGTCAGATTTTCTTAACAACTATGTTTCTAATTTATCAACTGCAGTAAGTCACTTAACAAGTGTGGCCAGGAAGGGTTGTGCAATGAGGTAAATAAAACTCACTTAACAAATATTTAAACAACAGAAATATGGGACTCAATTGTGGTTGTAAGTTAAGGACCACCTGCGATTGTCAGTGTTTTAGGATTCAGGCATGAAAGATACTAGAAATATACCTATTGTTAAACTATATTTTTAGCTGTGTGCTATGACACATTTGAAGTATTTGAAGTTTAATTGTGTGGGCAACTCATGTTTTTTGAAAACAGAATGAGGACATGAGCTACTTTCTGGAAATACTGTGCTTCAATTTTAGTAGCATTACCACCAGTTTAATATTTTAGAAAGCTAAAATGTCTCAATGTAAACTTTTCCTTTGGACATTTTTAATAACTTTTATTAAATCTGTGAAGCATGGAAACCTAAATAACACCCTGCATAAATTTATCTTTCTGGGTATTTGGCTTGAACCTGAACAAGTGCATTAGTACCATAGAAAAATATTCTTTGGTGATATTGAAGTTGTTTGGATTGATATGTGCTGGTAGTTGCACCCATGGCTACAGATGTATACGTGAATGTATCTGTAAATTTACATTTCTAAAGGAATTGTATAATTTTTATTTGATGAAAATGCTTGGCTGAACTTTACAAATCCTTAATTTTTTAAATATACCAAGTTTGTGCCCATTTATATTTGTTGATTACAGGTAAATTTATTGGGTAAATTTAAAGCAAAAATGATGTGTCTGGTGATAGCAGAACAAATGCTAACAGAACATTGAATGCTCTCTCTCCTTTTGCAGTTCCCTCAAATTTGTTGTTATGTATGGGCTTTCATATACAGTGTTCCCTCGATTTTCGCGGGTTCAAACTTCGCGGAACGTCTATACCAGTGTTTTTCAACCGGTGTGCCGCGGCACACTAGTGTGCTGCGAGACATGGTCAGGTGTGCCGCGAGGCGGTTCGCCCCCCCACTATTGCCCCCCCCACCGCCGCCGCTATTGGCACCCTCCCACGGGAGGCCGGCAAAGGTTGCTTTGAAAGTCGGCCCCCTCGCGCCCATGGCTTCTCGTCGCTTCCCCAAAGCACCGTCGCTTCCCCGAAAGCGCGCTCCTCATCTCTCTGCCAGCCCGCGGGGGGGGGGGGGGCGGGGAGGCGCCGGCAGCAGAAGGGAAGGGAGCCGCGGCCTCCCCTGCCTCCCCACGGTGCCTCCGACCCCCTCGGCCTTTCGGCGCTGCCCCCCGCCCGCCCCCTCTCCTCCTCCGCTGTCTCCTGCCTTTCGGCGTGGCTCCTCCCGCACCCAGAACGCAGGAGACAAAAAATGGCCCAACTCTCGTTCTCTCTCCGTTCTCAGCGGAGGCCAGCGAAGGTAATATTCAATGTCGGGAGCGCGCGGGCGGTTGCGCGCGCTCCCTACCCCCCTGCTAGCCGCTCGGAATATTCAAAATAAGAAAAACCTTCGCCGGTGAAGGTTTTTCTTATTTTGAATATTCCGAGCGGCTAGCAGTGGGGTAGGGAGCACGCGCAACCGCCCGCGCGCTCCCGGCATTGAATATCACCTTCGCTGACCTCCGCTGAGAAGAACGGAGAGAGAACGAGAGTGAGTGACAGCAACAGACAGCAAGATAGAGAGAAAGTGAGAAAGAGAGAGAGAGAAAGGGGGGAGAGAAAGAAATAGCAAGAGAGAGAACAAGAGAGAGAAAGAGTGTGAGAAAGAAAACAAGAGAGAGAGAGAAAGCAAGAGAGAGAGAGAAAACAAGAAAGTGAGAAAAAGAGAGAAAGAGGGAGGGAGAGAGAAATAGAGAGAGAGAAAGAACAAGAGAGAGAGAAAGAAAATAAGAGAGAACAAGAGAGAGAGAGAGAAAAAATAAGAGAAAAAGAGATAGCAAGAGAGAGAGAAAGCAAGAGAGACAGATAGGGAGAGGAAAGGAGAGAGAGAAATGAGAACAAAAAGGGGAGAAAAAAGGAGAAATGATTGAGGCAGAGAATGAGAGGAGAGAGAAACAAAAGAGAGAGAGAGGGGTGATTCTTGAAGCATATGGTAAAAAGCACCCAAATAATAAGAAATGCCCCCCAGCCCACACCTCTTTTTGAAAAGAATAAAAGAGAAAAAACCCCAGCCCTCAACTGGTTTTGGAAATGGTTCCAGTGTGTATACACACACGCACACACATAAGGGGGGGAGAGAGACAGGGATGGAAAAAGAGGAGAAGTGAGAGGGAAAAGGAATGAGGGAAAAAGGGAGGAAGAGAGAGAAATGACAAACATGAGAGAGAAAAGGGGGAAAGACAGGAGAAGTACCCAGAAATGAGATATAAATTTGAGTAGGGATGATTGATGATTGACTGTATTTATAAGGGGATGTTACATGGGATTGTATATACGAGGGGGTTATGTATGTATGTATGTATGTATGTATGTATGTATGTATGTATGTATTTATTTATTTATTTATTTATTTAATTTGTGTCATTTTGGTTGGTGGTGTGCCCCAGGATTTTGTAAATGTAAAAAATGTGCCGCGGCTCAAAAAAGGTTGAAAATCACTGGTCTATACCAGTGATTTTCAACCTTTTTTGAGCTGCGGCACATTTTTTACATATACAAAATCATGGGGCACATTGAGCGGGGGGGGGAGTGGGGGGCTAAAAAAAGTTTGGACAAAAAAATTCTCATTCTCTCTCTCTCTCTTCCTCCCTTTCGCTCTATTTCTCTCCCTCCTTCTCTCTCTTCCTTCCTCTCTCTCTCCATCCCTCTTTCTTTCTCTCTTCCTTCCTCTCTTTTTTGCTCTATCTCTCCCTCCTTCCCTGCCTTTCTTTCTCTCTCTCTCTCTTGCTTTCTTTCTCTCTCTCTATTGTTTTCTCTCTCTCTCTTTCTTTCTCTCTCTCTTTCTTTCTTTCTGAGCTTCGCGGCACACCTGACCATGTCTCGCAGCACACTAGTGTGCCCCGGCACACTGGTTGAAAAACACTGGTCTATACCACGGTTTTCAAAAATATTAATTAAAAAATACTTTGCGGTTTCCCCCCCTATACCACGGTTTTCCCCGCCCGATGAAGTCATATGTCATTGCCTTTAAGAAACATTTTTTAAAATAAACTTTAATAAATAAACATGGTGAGTAATAATCTAAATGGTTGCTAGGGGAATGGGAAATTGTAATTTAGGGGTTTAAAGTGTTAAGGGAAGGCTTGGGATACTGTTCATAGCCAAATATAGTGTATTTACTTCCACATCTCTACTTCGTGGAAATTTGACTTTCGCGGACGGTCTCGGAACGCATCCCCCGCGGAAATCGAGGGAACACTGTACTACACATGAAGATGTGTCTTTATGTGCAGTAAATAGGAATCAAAATTCTGTTTTTCCACAAAGCAGTTCCCTTGATTTTATTATTTATTTATTTATTTATATTTATTTATGTGTCAAACAATTATAGGGTGATAATTTGTACATATAAAACATTAGATAAGCAATGATAAAAAGTAGACAATAGGACAGGGACGGTAGGCACAATGGTGCACTTATGCACGCCCCTTACAGACCTCTTAGAAAAGAGGAGAGATCAATTGTAGCTAGTCTAAGGTTAAAGGTTTTGGGGTTAGGAGTAGAAACCACAGAATCAGGTAGTGCATTCCAGGCGTTGATTACTCTGTTGCTGAAGTCGTATTTTTTGCAGTCAAGTTTGGAGCGGTTGACATTTAGTTTAAATCGATTTCGTGCTCATGTGTTGTTGCGGTTGAAAGTGAAGTAGTTGTTAACAGGTAGGACATTTTGGTATATGATTTTATGAACTATAATTAAGTCGGAATGGAGACGACGGAGTTGTAAGTTGTCTAAACCAAGAATTTCAAGTCTGGTGGAGTAAGGTATTTTGTTGTGAGAAGAGGAATGAAGGACTCTTCTTGTGAAATATTTCTGGAATTGTGTTGATGTCAGATATGCAATGTGGGTTCCATACAGGCGAGCTGTATTCTAGGATTGGTCTGACAAATGTTTTGTAAGCTCTTGTTAGCAGTTCAAAATTACCAGAGAAGAAGCTGTGAAGAATTAGGTTAACAACTCTTAAAGCCTTTTTGGCAATGTTGTTGCAGTGGGTTCTAGGACTTAGGTCATTGGATATGAATACACCAAGGTCTTTGACAGATTGAGGGTTATCAATAAGTTCAATTCCTCCAAGTTTATATTTAGTATTCTGATTCTTTTTACCAATGTGTAAGACAGAGCATTTAGTGGTGGAGATTTGAAGTTGCCAGGTTTTAGACCATTCTGCTACGTGGTCAAAGACTTTTTGAAGGGTAGCAGCATTGTCGGTGGTATCAAATAGTTTGACATCATCTGCAAAGAGAACGCAATTGCTAGTGATGCAATCGCAAAGATCGTTTATGTATAGTATGAATAGTGTGGGTCCTAAAACACTACCTTGAGGGACACTACTGTTAATAGGAGCAGGAAGAGAAGTGGCACTTCCTATTTTGACCACTTGTTGTTTGTTAGATAGGAATGCTGTTAACCAATTGTGTAGTAGTCCAGAGATGCCGTAGGATTTGAGTTTCAGAAGAAGTTTGTCGTGGACAACTGAGTCAAAGGCTTTGCAAAAGTCGATATAGATTGCATCAATTGGATTACAGTACCTTGGTCAAGTTGAGTGGTCCAAATGTTTTTACATTGTAAGAGTTGTAGATTACAGGATAATTTTTTTCTGAAACCAAATTGTTTATTGGAAAGTAGGTTATTAGCTTCAAGGTGGAGTGTAATGTTGATGTTTTAGTCTTATGCCATACAAAGTCAATATTAAAATAGAGATGGCTACTTGCTGGGTTTTTAATGGTTGATTTTGATTGATATATGAAGGATATTTTTAAAAAGAAAGGAAAATTATTCCAATCCAGTCCTCACAGGCAAAAAGACATGCTCTTGGATAGTAAAAAGTAAGCTTGCATTGCCAAGCTCAGTCAAGATATTATTATCATTATTGATTTTTTATGCCAGTTATATACAAATCAAACATGAAAAAAGATAACCATATCTCTTAAGGAAATACATATATGCCCATTTGCAAGAAGATTCAGTGATGTACCAGTTTTAAGGGTATTAATAGAACTTTTATTTCTGATAGCAAGATTCAACAAGGCCTAACTTTAGGAAACTCACAGAGTCATTTGAATTTCCTGGGCCAACAGTCATTTTGCATGAAGTCATTATGCACATTCAGTTCTTCCTGTCAGACAAAGACTTTAAAAGGCTTTTAAAAATAAATCTTCCGAAGCTGCAGCATCAAAAGTTTCCTTGGCTCAGACAGAAGTAGGTTACGGTAGTTTTCTCCTATTCTTTCTTACTTAAATGTGTCTCATTCTGTTTCATTGAAATGACAGTTTTTGCTTTAAATGACAATATCACACGATATCTACCAGTTGTTTCATAGTTATACACAGATAGTCCTTGACTTACAACCACAATTGAGCCCAAAATTTATCTTACTAAGTGAAACATTTGTTAAGTGAGTTTTGCCTTATTTTACCACCTTTCTTGCCACAGTTGTTAAGTGAACCACTGCAGTTATTATCTGGTTGTTACATGAATCTGGTTTACCGGCTTACATTTGTTTCAAGGTTACAAAAGGTGATCACATGACCCCAGGGCATTGCAATTGTCATAAATATTGTTAACGTATGAGCAGAGTAATCCTTTTTTTACCAAGGTTGTGCATACACAGAAACATTTAGATTGAGATTAGTTGTGAATAACTACTCAGCCACACACAGATATACTAACTTGAATTAAAGTTTACTTTGAGAAATAACATATTCAGATAAACAATCTAAAGTTATATACATAATAAATCAGAATAACAATCCAAATATTACCAATTACCTAGTCTTTCTTACCAGCTGTCTTTGTCATAATCAGTAAACAAAGATATTAAGCCTGAACACATTTTAGCTTTAATATATAACTACAATACAGAGAGATTGCAGAGAAAATGCAGAGCAAACCTAACGGTGAGTAGCCAGACAAAGAGGAACCAAGAGGGTGACTCAGAGAAAGAAGCTATGAACTGTAGTTCCCTCTTGTGGCAGTCTGCAACACTTCAGATAAACGGACATAGCTTAGTTATAATGCATATTGTTGCTTTACGTATTGCCATTATATAACATTATGGGCAGAGTCCTAACAAATATGAGTCGGTTGCCAAGCATCTGAATTTTGATCATGTGACTGTGGGGATGTTGCAATGGTCATAAGTGTGAAAAATGGTCATGTCACTTTTTCAGTGCCATTATAGCTTCAAACAGTCATTAAACTGCAGGGACTGCCTGTAGTGAGAATTCTGGGCCATTATTTGGGGTGTTTCTTCTGACATTTCTTTATTCTCAAACTCTTTATAATAAATACAGTTTGCTTTTCATTCAAAAACAATACTGCTATAAATCTAATCCAGGGGTGAAAAGCTCTCAGTTCGAGCAGTCCAGTCGATCGTTGGAGAGCTGGACACGAAGGCCGTGTAAGGATCCACCCACCCACCTGGATGTTGCCATTTGGGTTCTTTTACTCTCTGCGCATGCGCATAGCATTCTGTGTGTGTGCAGAAGGTAAAAGAATCCAAATGGTGGATCGTGGGCGGAGCCATGTGCTGCCTTCACAACCAGCTCTCCAACGAATGATTGGCCCTCCAAAACCTAGAGCATTTTACTCCTGATGTAACCCCTGTTTCCACACCAAGCCTTTAATCTAGTCAGATTTTGTTAAAAAATAAAAGGGGAGCATAATCACAAAAGGTAGACCAAATCCATTTTGGAATTACGTATGACTGGACCCTTTGACTAGATCATTTGATCTGATTATGATGTTCCCCAGATATTCTAACCCAGTGTTTTTCAACCAGTGTGCCGCGAGACATGGTCAGGTGTGCCGCGAAGCTCAGAGAGAGAAAGAAAACAAGAGAAAGAGAGAGAGAAAGAAAGAGCAAGAGAGAGAAAGAAAACAAGAGAGAAAGAAAGAAAGAAAGAGAGAAAAAGAACAAGAGAGAAAGAAAGCAAGAGAGAGAGCAAGAGAGAGAAAGAAAGAAAGCAAGAGAGAGAGAGAGGGAGGGAAGGTGGGAGAGAGAAAGACATAGAGGGAAGCATAGTTCCCTCTAAGCTGAGCAGTGAACAATCGCTCACTTAAAAATCATCATCAACTCAGAGTTTTCCAAACCTGCCCAGAAGCCGAGAGGGAAATGTTATTATTATTTCTGTGCCGCCCAGTCCCGAAGGGACTGCCGCTCAGACACTATACTTTTCCGCCCACCCCCAAAAAAATTTAGAGAGAACACTGGAGGGAAGTAGGGAGGGAGAGAGAAAGAGAGCAAAAAAGAGGAAAGAAGGAAGAGAGAAAGAGGGATGGAGAGAGAGAGAGAGAAAAAAAGGGAGAGAGAAATACTGTAGAGCGAAAGGGAGGAAGAGAGAATTTTTTTGTCCAAACTTTTTTTAGCGCCCCCCCCGCTCAATGTGCCCCATGGTTTTGTAAATGTAAAAAATGTGCCGCGGCTCAAAAAAGGTTGAAAATCACTGTTCTAACCAATCTACACCTGACCTACTTAAGCATGTTGTAGAAAGAAAGTCACAATCAATTGCTATCCTGGTATATAGTGATCTAGTAGTCTTCAAAAGCATTGATCAGTGCAGTACTTTGCCAAGGTCTCGTTTGTTAAATTGAACTCCAGAATTCTTTATTATGAGGATGTTGAACTTTTAATCTTTGGAAAGACATTCTTGTATATCAGGGATTGCCAAACCTCCAGTCCATGGACCAGTACCAGCCTGTGTCCTGTTAAAGAATCAAGCTGCCCCAGCAAGTGAAGCTTCATCTACGTACGTGTGGGATCTAGGTAGCATGCAAAACCATATTCTTTTCCCCCTCTAGTCAATGGAAAAATTGCTTTCCACAGAATTGGTCCCTAGCACCAAAAAGGTTGGGGACTACAGTACTGCTGTGTATTCATGCAAGGGTATTTTTTTCCTATTAGCTGACCTATATTAAGATTGTCTTTTTAAAAAGTGAGAAAGTTTTGTAGTACTCACCATATTGATTGTACTTGCCTTACTTTTATATTTGTCATTTCAAAGAACCATGACTATTTTTCTTTTAATAAGGGTTTGTCTACAGTTTTATTGCTGGTTAGCAATACTATTGCTGATAGTAACTTTGACACTATCCCTCACCCCCCCCCCCCCCGGCCAAGAATTACCTATGGAATTTCTTCAGAAATGTTCATCTTCTCAATTTCACAGCCAGAGTTGGGAAGACATCACTTATCATGTCTCTTGTCAGTGAAGAATTTTCTGAAGAGGTAAGTTTTCATGACACTCGATTTTTAAAAAATCCTTGTGAAATTAAATTTCAGTTTGCTGGACTTCAGCGTAACAGATTACACAGGGGTGGATTCTAACTTACCTTGCTGGCAGTTCGCTTCCTTCCATGCGATGTAGCCATGCTGCGTGGGTGCTTTGCACATGCATATGCACAGTACCAATTTTTTTTAAACAGTCAAAAATAAGTTGGTGATGCATGCATAACAACTCAGCTTCGGCGTATGTGCAGAATAAAAATACTGGAAAAAAATCCCCCTCCCCCCCAAAAAAATATCTAAGAAACTGCAACAAAAAAAGAGATGATGGTGCCCACAGATCGGCACCAACCGAACTACTTCCGTGACATCAATATGATGTCACCAGCGGTTTGCTACTAGTTCAGCCGAACTGGTCCAAACCACAAGGAACCCACCTCTGAGATTACACATACAGTGGACAGCATTCTGCTGTGAGTTACATTTGCTAATGATGTTTGATGCAAATTAGAGTACATCATTGCCATCATCTGTAAAGGGTATCTTTACATATATTGTATAATTGTAAGTTATATAAAATCACAATAATTGCACACTTGTCAATATACCAGATAGATGTTCATTATAAACAGATATGCATCCTCTGGTTAACCTATTCATGTTTTACTATACAGTGGTACCTCTACTTAAGAACGCCTCTACTTTAGAACTTTTCTAGATAAGAACCGGGTGTTCAAGATTTTTTTGCCTCTTCTTAAGAACCATTTTCTTCTTAAGAACCCGAGCGGGAAAGATTTCCCAGGAAATTTGAGAGCGGCATGAAGGCCCGGCCAGTTTCCTGCCATTTCCTCTTTAATCCCGACCATCTCGGGCTTTTCGGGGCTGCCAGAGGAGCCTTTCGGTGGCGCTTAAGGAGGCTTTGGCAGTCCAGAGTGAGCGAAGCATTTTCCTTTCTTTGGGCACTTGGAGAGGGAATAAACCTCTGCCAGCGCCCAGAGAAAAGAAACGCTCCCTTTGCTCTGGGCAGCCGAGGAGTCACCACAGCGAAGGAAAGGTGCCGGCTACAAAGCGAGCGAGCGAGAGGAGAGGGGAGCCCTTCAGCATGGGAAGGAAGAGGCAGCAGGTAGCAGCAGTCAGTGTATGGGAGGCAGCCTCACACCCGGTATATGGGAGGTGCGTGCTCCTCCTCGCCGCCTCAGAGTCCCTCTTTTTTTTTTTTTTAAGCCTTAAAGTTTGGAATTTTTTTGATTCCCCTCACCTTCCTCCTTTGGCAGCAACTCTCCTCCTCCTCTACTTTCTCCTCCTCCTCCCACCCAAATTCTGAACTTTTATTCTTTTCCTAATGGGTTTGCACGCATTATTTGCTTTTACATTGATTCCTATGGGAAAAATTGCTTCTCCTTACAAACTTTTCTACTTAAGAAACTAGTCACAGAGTTCTTAAATAGAGGTACCACTGTATTTTTAATAGAAATACACAAACTCCTAAATCATAAGCTTAGAGTCATATTAGACACTAAGTATTTGCTTCTAAAACTACTGTATATATTTTATGCTCTTTTCTTCTAGATACACAAATGAGTGACTCCTTTATAAGCTTTCAAAAATGTGTGAAATTATGTAATGAAATTTGCAAATTTAACATGTGAAAGTTATTTAATATATTAACCATTAGGATATATTGCTGCCATTTCTATTCGTGGTTGATATTATGAGTGACAAGTTTCTCACAGTATAATAATATGTTTTCGATCATTAGCGTGCAAGATTTTATTGCCATAATTTCCATTAGACTAAAATATGCCAGTATATGACACTGACTACTGTGATGAATGATTTGGTAAAAATCATTGAATGTCTGAGAATGGAACGGAAAGCTCTAAGAGTTCCATTGTTATCCATTATGTTCTGTGAAAAATCAATGATAAGGTATATAATGTTCTAGCTGTATGCTATCATTTCTTATCAAACCTTATTCGTCATGGGATTCATTGCTTAGAAAGCTGCGTAGCAGAAGTACAGTGGTACCTCGGCATACGAACCCCTCGTCATACGAACTTTTCGAGATACGAACCGGGGGTTTAAGATTTCTTTGCCTCGTCTTAAAAACCGTTTCCGTCTTACAAACCTGAGCCTGGGTCCATGGGCTCTCTTACTGTGCCTGCGCTCTCCTACCGCAAATGAGCTATCTGACTGCCGAAGGGATTTCCCTGCCTTGTTACTGTCACCGCCGGGATTTCCCATTTGCTTGCATGGGAATTCCCCGCCAGAATTCCCCGTCCCCTTTTGCTTGCCCCTGAGGCTTGCCCCCTGAGCTTTTGGGGGAGCTGCCCCATTTCCTGGCTACTTTCCCCTCTAGCCCTCCGCTTCCTCTGCTCCCCGCATCCGCCCCATCCTGCTGCCAAAATCCCCCCTAGCCTGCTGCTTCCTTCACCCCATCTCACTACTAAAATCGCCAGTCCAAAGCTTCCTAACTTGCCCCAAATCTCTCCAAAAATCGCTCCCCCAAAAGCTTTGTATCTTGCCCCAAATCTCTCCAAAAATCGCTCCCCCAAAAGCTTTGTATCTTGCCCCAAATCTCTCCAAAAATTGCTCCCCCAAAAGCTTCATATCTTGCCCCAAATCTCTCCAAAAATCGCTCCCCCAAAAGCTTTGTATCTTGCCCCAAATCTCTCCAAAAATCGCTCCCCCAAAAGCTTTGTATCTTGCCCCAAATCTCTCCAAAAATCGCTCCCCCAAAAGCTTTGTATCTTGCCCCAAATCTCTCCAAAAATCGCTCCCCCAAAAGCTTTGTATCTTGCCCCAAATCTCTCCAAAAATTGCTCCCCCAAAAGCTTCATATCTTGCCCCAAATCTCTCCAAAAATCGCTCCCCCAAAAGCTTTGTATCTTGCCCCAAATCTCTCCAAAAATCGCTCCCCCAAAAGCTTCCTAAGCCACCCCAAATCACTTCCAAAGCTTTTGGGGAAGTGATTTTTGGAGAGATTTGGGGCAAGATGGGAAGCATTTGGGGGAGCGATTTTTGGAGAGATTTGGGACAAGATACAAAGCTTTTGGGGGAGCGATTTTTGGAGAGATTTGGGACAAGATACAAAGCTTTTGGGGGAGCGATTTTTGGAGAGATTTGGGGCAAGATATGAAGCTTTTGGGGGAGCAATTTTTAGAGAGATTTGGGGCAAGATACGAAGCTTTTGGGGGAGCGATTTGGGGCGGCGTTAGCCTTTGTTAGGACCTCCATTCCTCACTTCTCCTTGCTGTCTGTCTCCACTCCGTTAGCCTTCACTTTGTCCGCCTGCCGCCTTAAAGTTTGGATTTTCCTAATGGGTTTGCACACATTATTTGCTTTTACATTGATTCCTATAGGAAACAATGTTTTGTCTTACGAATTTTTCACCTTACGAACCTCGTTTCGGAACCAATTAAGTTCGTAAGACAAGGTATTACTGTACTTGGAATTGTTAGAAATAGCAATTTATGTAGCAGTCATAAAATGACTTTGGAACAAACTGGATTGTTTATGTGCAATGTTGAATTTCCTTAATAGAGATTGGCGAAATCAAATAAGGTGCACTTAGTAAAAGTTTGTTTTACTTAACTGGGTTTGTAGTTTCCTGCTTTAGGGGAGGAGTGCATCATAGGTAATTGCTGAGTTTCCCTTATTACAGGTTACAAATTTTTCAATTTATGTAATAATTGAGCATTTAACTAAGATTTCTGCTTTTCATACACCAAGGTTCCTCCACGAGCTGAAGAAATCACTATCCCAGCTGATGTTACCCCTGAAAGAGTGCCAACCCATATAGTGGATTATTCAGGTAATGCCTCTGTTTTTATAAATTAAAAAAGAGACATACAGTGGAACCCCGACATAAGAGCTGCTCTACTTAAGAGCAACTCGAGATAAGAGCTGGGAGGGGAGAGATGTTTTTGTTCTACTTACAAGCCCAAATTCGAGATACAAGCGCCAAGGAGCTGTCTCCTGAAGCCAAACGCTAACTTCCGCGTTCGGCTTCAGGAGACAGCTGCGAAGCGGCGCGCGTGTTTTAAAAGGTTGCAGCCGGCCTGGGGGGCTCGGGGGGGTGCTTGCAGCTTTCTTTCTTGCTCTTTTTCTTTCTCTCTTTTACCTTCCCTTCCTCTATTTCTTCTTTTCTTTCTCCTTCCCACCTTCTTCCCTCCCTCCCTCCCTTCACTCATTCCTCTCTTACTTTCCCCTTTCATAAGTTTCCTTGCTTCCTTCCTCTGTTCCTGTCCCTTCCCCCTTTCTTTCTTTCTTGCTTTCTTTCTTTCTTTCTTTCTTTCTTGCTCTTTTTCTTTCTCTCTTTTACCTTCCCTTCCTCTATTTCTTCTTTTCTTTCTCCTTCCCACCTTCTTCCCTCCCTCCCTCCCTTCACTCATTCCTCTCTTACTCTCCCCTTTCATAAGTTTCCTTGCTTCCTTCCTCTGTTCCTGTCCCTTCCCCCTTTCTTTCTTTCTTTCTTTCTTGCTTTCTTTCTTGCTCTTTTTCTTTCTCTCTTTTACCTTCCCTTCCTCTATTTCTTCTTTTCTTTCTCCTTCCCACCTTCTTCCCTCCCTCCCTCCCTTCACTCATTCCTCTCTTACTCTCCCCTTTCATAAGTTTCCTTGCTTCCTTCCTCTGTTCCTGTCCCTTCCCTCTTTCCTTCCTTCCTTCCCACCCTCCGTCCATTCATTCACCCATTCCTCTCTTGATCGCTTAAAGCCGGTCCCTGGTGCAAAAAGGGTTGGGGACCTCTGTCCTACAGGATTGGGTGGCAGAGAAGTTGAACATATGTAAATTTAAAAGTTTAAGAAAGTTTACAAGTTAAGTGAAAGAAACTTCATTATTCATTTATATGTACATGTACATTTCTTCATTAAAAACATGTCTTTCTGCATAATTTAGACTAACTTTGTGAGTTTTTTGAGGGCTGGAACCAATTAAAATTATTTACATTAATTCCTATGGGGAAAAGTCGTTCGAGATAAGAGCTGCTCGACTTAAGAGCCCAGGTCCGGAACGAATTAAACTCGTATCTCGAGGTACCACTGTACATTAAGGTTTGGCTGCTCTGGGAATGGAGGCACCAAAGAACAATTCATCAGGTGTATAAAGGAAGAATATAGGCAGTAGCGTATAGAGCTCCAAGGTTATGTATTGAAAATCCTCTCTTCCACCCAACTGATAGTGCTTCTCTGTCTTTAGAACTTATGCATCTAATAATCAAGATTTTTTTGAAAAATAGTCTCTTTGCTCCTATCTTATTCTCACAAATCCATCAATAATAGTTTAGTCCTTTATAAAATAATGAATTGGGTTATAAAAACTACTTCTGTTAAAATGGAACCATTTCCTCTGACATGTTCCCAAGGGACCCAGTATTCTCTGGCAGCTTGATAGATGTCAGGAAACATATTAAATGGGGATTTTTTTTAAGATAGGAAGATAATGGAGAAGATGCATGACAGCTAAATTATGAAATAAGTATATAATGGCCAGGTGCCAGCCTGTCATCTGTTTGTAACTATAAAGAACTACCATAGGTATTTAGGGATCTGGTGCAGGTAATTTAGGTTCCACTCAATGTAAAGCAAATCTGGAATTGCCTGTTATAATAATCTGCATCCAAATGAGCAGCAGGTAGAGTGCAGTACTGTAGGCCACTAAATCTGACTGTAGGTCAGTGGTTCAAATTCCATCACTGGCTCAAGGTTGACTCAGCCTTCCATCCTTCCGAGGTGGGTAAAATGAGGACCCGGATTGTGGGGGCAATATGCTGGCTCTGTTAAAAAGTGCTATTGCTAACATGTTGTAACCCACCCTGAGTCTAAGTAGAAGGGCGGCATAAAACAAACAAACAAACAAATAAACAAATAAATAAATAAAATATATAATTGAAAGTGGTGCTTCGTACATTTTGTTGAATATTGATTGATAAATATTCTTTTCTTTTTAGTCTGGAGAAACATCCACATTAATATCAATATATCCATTTAGGATACTACTTGGCATGAAGACAAATCCTTCTAGCTTGTTTCTTTAATCTTATATATGTGCATTGCCATACAACATACTAATGCACTTCAGGATTATTCTTGAAAACTGAGATACTGAATTGAAAATTGGAAAGTATACAGGTTGTCCTTGACTTAGTAACCATTTGTTTAGTGGCCATTCGAAGTTACAAAGCCACTGGAAAAAGTGACTTATGGCTGGTTTTCATACTTATGGCTGTTGCAGCATCTCCATAGTCGCATGATTAAAATTCAGACACTTGACACTTGGCAGCTAGCATGTATTTATGACAGTTGCACTGTCCTGAGGTCATGCGATCACCATTTTTAACCATCCCAGCCGACTTCCAATAAGCAAAGTCAATGGGAGAAGCTGGAAGAGTCAATGGGAGAAGCACATCTTTACCAAACGTCCGTTTCTTAGAAATGACCTTGTATTTTTTTTCCATTAAATTCATTTATAAGATGTAGCGAATGTAGAAAGTTCCCATTTGTCAAATTATGTTTAAGATAAGAGGCAAGAAAATAACTTGGTGGAAATTCATTTGTTACCCTCACTCTGATAATACTTTGTTGTGACACTTAGTTATAAAACCTTGGTTTTACGCAGCTTGATTTAACAGATTTTTCATATAGCATACAACATTTTAATTCAGACTTCACCCCAATTTAGCAGACAGTCTAACCTCATTTAGTAGACAAATCCTCTAGATCTAAATTCAGTGCAGACATAACTTACCTTATTACATAATTTTGATTGTTGTGTTACATTACATTATGCAAATGATACACATTGAAATATGGTGGACATTCACATTTAACAAATACTACCTCCTCTTCCTCAGGATTTTAGTGTATTCCCCTTTTTTAAATTTCCCATTTTATCTAACTTTATTTGCGAGACTGGAAAATAAATAATTGATCAAGGATTGTCTTACATTGCACAATCAAAAGAATAACATATGACTTTATTTTCCCAATACATTGAACCCGCATGTTTAAGTGATCTTTGTTTTCTCTGGCTTTAGAATGCTAGTGTTTGTGTAGTTAAAATGAGACCAGCCAAACAAGGATTTCCTAGCTGGCTTTTAATAGGTTGATAGAAAGTATAAAGTACATGTGGAATAGCATATCGTATGGCTTGGGAATATGTTTGGTGACAGAAATTTAGAATACTATGTGGAAATTGATTTATTATATATCCCAACTTGTGGGCAAATGCTTAGAGCAAGGTGTAATGGAACATCTTGAAAATCAATTGGTAACAATGAATATAGCATATATCACCAATATTTTATTGCCGATTTTGTGTGATTTTAATCTATGGCAACTTATCTGTGGTTTTATGTATATGAATTTCAAAAGCAATTGCCAAGTGAGTGACTAAACAGTGGTGCAAACTGCTTTGAATAAAATAGAATAGAATTTTATTGGCCAAGTGTGATTGGACACACAAGGAATTTGTCTAGCAGTTCTGAGATGCATCTACCTACAGTTGATACAGTACACTGCAACCTGTAGAATTAGGGGTTGTTTTAGCAAATGAGGGTGCAGAAATTGCTAAAAACATTAAAATACCATATGCATTTGAATAGAGAAAAAGCACATTTTAATGCCGTATTCTTGTTTAACTTCTTCGCAAATACTTCAAAGTGCAAAATGAAAAAGATGTTATGCTTGAGATAATGCCTTTCAACCAAAAATCTGATTCAAGACTGGAAAACATTTTGTCTTTTAACTATTTAAGTGTACTAACTGGCATTTATTTGATCATTTAGATCAGGGGTATCAAATTCTAGGTCCAGAGGCCAAATCTGGCCTGGGGGGTGCTTAGATCTGCCCCGTGGGGCCCTCCCAAGCTCCGTTTTCCCTGGCAGAGGGCTTCAGGAGTCTGTCGCAGCTGAAAACACAGCTTGAGAGCCTGTTTTCCCTAGCTGAGCACATGGGCCACCACAGGCATCCCTAGCAAGAGTGACATTGAACTAGCCATGCCCACCCTGGGGCCCCAAGGTCAAACAAAACCCTGATGCAGCCCTCAATGAAATTGAGTTTGACACCCCTAGATCAATAATAATTGTGACATTCTATTCCATGTAGAATATGAACAGAGCGATGAACAGCTCCATCATGAAATATCTCAGGTGAGTGGAATGTGTCTTCTGTCCTGAAATAGTTGTGATTTACCTGTTCTGTGTAACTTGGTTCCCCGGTGAATTTCTTTCCAAGAGAAAAGCCAGAATCATTCCGATTATTATGAAATTATTGTGTGATAAATTGTACCCCCTTTCCTTACACATGTGTACTGGGTTTACTACCAAACTTACCCAATGCCCACCTCACCTACCCTTATACGTGAACTACTTAAAGTACCCTTATAGTGAAATAGTCACAGCAAGCAGGATTGATTGATCCTGAGTGCTGAAGGGAAAAAATCAGACAGGAACCAGATTCTGGGCCCAGAAAACCAAATGGTTTATATTTACCTTGTCTCAACTGTAGTATAGCTGACATGCTAACTAGTAAGACAGGATAAATAAGGAGAAGACCTTCCAGATGGGATTATCAAAAGCATTCCCGTATCATGCTGTAATTTACACGAGGTCTGCCTTTTTCTTTGTTGTTTTTAAAATATAGTAGATCAAAGATATATATGCTCTGATTCTGTTTTTGCCCAAGGCTATTCTGCTGGGAGCCCAGTGTACACAGGTTTTTGTTTGTGTGCAGGCTTAATACATTTACGTTGCATCTTCAAAGTGATTTGGTTGCTTTAAGTGAGCCAGGTTTCGACACCTGGCAAATCATCATTTAAAAGACATGATTTATCTGAGTACAGATGTAGGAATGAGGAAAGCCTGTGCCATGATGAATTTATCCTCGGGCTATAAAACATTCTCACTCTCCATTCTTCCCATTAGACTGTCAGTTGAAATGTCTTAACTGGAGTGGTTCTTTAGTATAATATATCCTTGCAGCTGTGTGGTTGTCAAGAACAGGCCCAGGTTTTCAAAGTCCTTCATGCCAGAATGATGGGAAACCTAAGCAAAAACATTTCCAATAAATTTATTTTGGAATTTTTACACAGTCATCAATTTTAAATTCCTAACCCTGGGATTATGACAACAATTCATCAAAAATATACAGTAGAACCTAAAAACACAAATACAAACCAAGTTAAGTTACCTGAACAAACTTGCAGTGCAGCTATATATCTACGATGGGTGCAACTAACATCCCAGCAACTGGGGGAACACCCAAGTCTTCGTGACCTTCCAGAACACCTGGACTGTTGGGATATTTCTAATCTTGAAGAAATTATTATGCATGACAGGCACTACAATATAATGGTATGTCTCCTAGGTCCCATCAGATGACATTTTATCAGATTGGGTGGGGAAACTGAAATCTTTGGGGAGGTGCAATTCCGCAAATAATTTAATTCTGTGCCATGCAAGGCTTTGATGGCAATAACCACATTGAATTATATCCAGAATTGTATTGGGGCCCAGTGTAGCACTCACAATAGCAGGGTAGCACAGAAATAACGCAAACTGTATCCAATGCACTCAGAATTGGATATTCTGCTGCATATGAATCAGTTGAAACTTCTGGACATTTTTCAAGGATATCACTGCAGAATATATTGCAGTAATCCAATTGGGAAGTGACTAAGGCATGAGTGATCATAGGCAGCCTTTCTTGGACTAGAATGGGTGGACATGATGATTTAAAAATAAACTAATGGGTCTTTGTCTTGATTTGATGAATAATGAGCAGACTTCCTCTTATGGATTGAAATTTTTCAATCTAACCTCCGAACACTGATCCCATGGAACAATGAAAGAATAAGATAGGGAAAAGATGAGAAGAAATATCCTTTGCACAAGCAGAACAAGTTTCTGGTGAAATAATAGGCTACTTTTTTCACATGCTGAAACTTTTATTGATAAATTTTGGTGGGAAACTCAGTTAATTTGTTTGTAAGTATAGTTCATTTTGAAGCATATGATTCCACATCTTTGCAAATCCATTTATGATTTTTCTAATCTTCACCAAGCAAACACCAAACAAAATCCACCAAATTACATTCAAGTGTCAATTTTTTAAAATAGATGTATGCTTTTGTATTTTTATTCTTTATGCTCACAGTACAAAACCTACAAGAAAATTGCTGGTTCACAATTTTAACATCTCATATTTGTTGAATATCAGAAGGAACTATCAAGTGGCCTTTCATAATGTCTTAAGATATTTGCTAGGAAAACCTTATACAGTTATAAACCATTTGCTTTTTCTTTGTCCCAGGCAAATGTAATTTGCATAGTATATGCGGTTAACAACAAGAATTCAATTGATAAGGTATGAGGAAAGCACTTTTTATTTTGTCCAGATATTAATATAACATGCTTCTTGACCTTGAATATGTTTGCTTTCAAATGTTAAGATTGCCATTTTGAAAGATATGGTGATTTTGTCTTTTCTTAATTTTCTATCAATCCAAATGGATCTTTTAAAGTTTATTCCTAAAAGGTGTGGTAGAATTGCTTTGTTTTCTTGATAGACAAAGTGTGGCCCTTTCACTTGTAATCATCTAATGAAAGGGCACATTTTGCTGTTGTTTAAATTTAACATATTTAATGATCCAGATGAGAAAACTAAGAATGTCATCTGTAAAATAATTCAAATAAACTTTAAATGCCATGGTATACAATTTTTTTAAAAATTGAGAAGAACGGAATATATGCGGCTTTTGGTTAAATTGTGGAGTCTTGATGCTCTCTGAGTTTGGTTATTTGTTTTCAGGCATTTCATTGCCCTATTAGGTAACATCATCAATGCCAGTGTGAGGATTTCTCCCTGTGTGAGGATTTCTCCAAATTACACAGTAATTTGCCCCGCTAGTGTCGATGGTGATATAGTTCCTTGATTAGGTGTTGTTTTCTGCTTGATTGTCTGAGTGTCTTTATTAATCCCTGCTCATCTGGATATTGGCTGCTGGAGAATAATATGTCCTGTTTTTATTTCTCCTTCTCTTTTTGTTGTCTCTTAAATGGTATATATTTTCTTTCTATGTGTTTATTAATGGCTGATTGTCTGAATTCCCTAGAATTTTTGAACTTGGCTTAACACCAGCAAACCAGAGAAACAAGCAGAAAACAATCAAGGAACTATCAAGGAGAAAACCACATTCCCACCAGCACTGGCAGAGGAAGCTAATGTATATACCAGTGATGGCTAATCTTTTTGTTATTGCGTGCCAAAAGCGCACATGCGCGCGACAGCATACCTACAGGCCTGCACTTATAATGCAATGCGTGCATGAGCCCTGCCACACACCCTGCCCATGTGCACGCATGACCCTCCCCTGCACATGTGCCCTCCTCCCCTCACCCATTTTTGGCTTCTAGGTTGGTGCAGGAGGCTTTCCGGATCCAAAAAGGGGCATAGTGCCCCCATGCCCAATTTTGGGCCTGAAAGGTCTCCTGCACCAACCTGGAAGTGGGGATGCAGTGCAAGGCCCCAAAATTTTATTTATTAGATTTGTATGCCGCCCCTCTCCGTAGACTTGGGGTGACTCACAGCAACAATAAAACAATGTACAACAAATCTAATAATTTAAAAACACTAAAAACCCCATTATTAAAAGCAAACATACACACAACCATACCATGCATAAACTGTATAGGCCTGGGAGAGATGTCTCAATTCCCCCATGCCTGATGGCAGAGGTGGGTTTTAAGGAGTTTGCGAAACACAAGGAGGGTGGGGGCAGTTCTAATCTCCCGTGGGAGCTGGTTCCAGAGGGTCGGGGCCACCACAGAGAAGGCTCTTCCCCTGGTGTGAGTGCTCCCCTTTGTGTGCGTGTTCCCCAAAGGTGCACCCCCCACCACGGCAGAGAACTGAAGACCAGCTGGCTGGCTGGAGCCTTGCATGTATGTGCAGTGGAGCTGGGCTGGGCCGACGGCTGGCATGCCCCCGAGAGAGCTCTGCATGCCACCTGTGGCACACGTTCCATAGGTCCACCATCACAGGTGTATATACCGTAAATAGGGAGCAAATCCCACACTCACTGGCACTGATGATGTTACCTACTTGGGCAATAAAACATCTGCAGCAAACAACCGAGTTTAGAGAGCACCAAGAGCTCCACAGTAGTTTTAGTTTTTCTGATGCAATCTTGTGATATTTCTTTTAGAATGACATCAGTAATATTAATGCTGATACATTAATATTTATGTAGGGAAATAGTTTGAATTCACTAGATATTGCATGAAAATTATACTAGAATCTGAAAAAGACCCACTATTTAGAAAGTTGCACTCGTTTTGAGGTATGGGGTAGAAAAATTGTTTGTGATATTGATGGATATTTTTGAGGAAAATGTGCAGTTCCTACAAAGCAGATTATTTGTATAAGTATTTTTTTGCATGCAATTATGCTGAATGGAGTTCTTGTTCTATTTTGACCCCCTACATTTGACACTGGAATTTATCATTTCACAATTATCAGTGAAGGAAAGCAAACTTAATTTTTGTATATCTGCCATTAGGATTACCTTGCATTGCCTGTTTGTTACATTACCCTTACATTCTTCTTCAAATGTATTTTAAACATTCAGAAATGTAATAGCAAAATAGAAATGTATAGTGAAATGTATAATGTAATCTAGCTTTTTAAAGTGAATATTGCTTTGTTGCTTTAGGTAACAAGCCGATGGATCCCTCTCATCAATGAAAGAACAGATAAAGATAGCAGGTGCACATTAAGATCTTTTTAAATTTAATAGTGAAAAATGAAAAAATATTATTGAGACTCCAATTATAATTACATTTTAAAGTTATTTATAAACTCACGGTTTATTTCCTGACGTTTTCATTAGTTTGCTTGTTACGTCACTGTTGGGAAACGCTTAGATTTCTGAAATTGATGTTTAAAAAATAATTGTATTTATGTTACGTTAAATTTATATCTAGCTTTTCATCTAGGAGTTCAAAGTAGTGTACCTACGGTCAGTGTTCCCTCTAATTATTTTGGGGGGTGGGCAGAAAAGTATAGTGTCTGAGCGGCAGTCCCTTTGGGACTGGGCGGCACTGAAATAATAAACAAACAAACAAACAAACAAACAAACAAACAAACAAAAAACCCACCCTGTTTTGCCTCAGAGAATTTCAAAATAAAATACTGTACTGTGTGTCTATAACAGTGAGCTCATAATAGGGCAACTCTATCAATATCAAAATGCCACTTAAATAGTTGAGCTAGTTTCAAACTAGATTTTGATTTTCTTTCTCTCTTCCTTACTCCCATTCTTTTTCTTTCTCTTTTCCTTCCTCTCTTTTTTCTATCTGTTTCTCTCTCTTCCTCTCTTCCTCTCTCTCTCCTTCCCTCTCACTCTTTCCCTCTCAGCTTCTGGGCAGGTTTGGAAAACTCTGAGTTGATGATGATTTTTAAGTGAGCGATTGCTCACTGCTCAGCTTAGAGGGAACTATGCCTACGGTAGCATTCTCCTGTAATATTCCTGTGACTGCTGTGAAGTTGAGTGGATTAAGAAAGAATGACCCAGAGTTATCCAGTGAGCTTCCATGGCTATGGAAGGACTTTAATTCAGCTCTGCAGTCTAGTCCAACAGCACTAATAATCATTATGCTCCATTGGCTGTGATAGTTTGCACATGGTTTGAAAACAGTAAGGTAATTTGGGTAATTTGGTGAATATATGTATGTGGTCTAATCCAGGTAATAATTCTAAACTTAAATAAATGTAAGCTATTGGTATTAGATGCTGAAGTTACATTTGAAACGTAACTGAAAACCTGGCATTGTTTTGTACGGTATAAGGTGTTTACAGTCATAGACACACCCCGGCCCTTCAGGGAAGCCAGAATTCCTTGTTGTGCTGAATTGTGATTTTCATGTAAGGGAGAACCACTCCTCATATTTTAATGAACAAAGATATTGTGCATAATTAACTGAAATTAACATAATTTTAATCCTAGCCATGCTTGTCTATTGGAATGTATTCCTTGCTGTGGTAGCGAAAGATCATACATAGTCTTCAAACCAGCCATATGTAACTGATTTGTTACTTAAAACTATTATTTGCAATGTTTGTTTGTTGGCCATCTTATCTTATCACAGGGTAACTCCTGGCAGCTTACAGTATTAAAAGGATAAAACTTCACGTGGTTGATTTGAGAAATGTTCCCATCCCTTCAGAAATTATCTTCCCAATATAATATTGGGACTAGAATTTGAATACCAATTTGAACAGCAAATAATAGTTTTTCTTGCTGTATGTTTATGAGCTATCTAATATTGTTTTAATTTTTCAGTCGTGAGAACTTCTAATTTTTTCCCCCCAGGCTTCCGCTTATATTGGTTGGAAACAAGTCAGACCTGGTTGAGTACAGTAGCATGGAAACCATTCTTCCCATCATGAACCAGTACACAGAGATTGAAACCTGTGTAGAGGTACTGAAAAAAAATGTTTGTGGATATTCATAATTACTTCACAGAAATCAGAATTCTATTTTTAAATTAAATAAATCTAGGATTGCAGTAGTAGAGGGAAGCACACGCTGTACCAATTGGGGGAATAAAGGACTTTGGGAAGTTGTGCTTCTTCTAACCCAGAAAATACCAAGAGAACAGCTTGGCTTTGGCTACAGGTAGTCCTCAACTTATAACAGTTCATTTAGCGACTGTGAAAATTTAAAACAGCACTGAAAAAAATGACTTATGGCCATTTTTCACAGTTCCGACGTTTGCAGCATCCTGGTGATTATATGATCAAAATCCAGATGCTTGGCAACTGGTTCGTACTTAATGACCGTTGCTGTGTCCCAAGGTCATGTGATCCCCTTTTCAACCTTCTGACAAGCAAAGTCAGTAGGGAAGCCAGATTCACTTCACAACCGGATTACTAACTAATCAACTGCAATGATTCTCTTAACAATGTGATGAGAAAGGTTGTAAAATGGGGAAACACTTAACAAATGTGTCACTTAACAACAGAAATTTCTGGCTCAATTGTGATCGTAAGCCGAGGAGTACCTGTATTTTTTTATTTTATTTTAATTTAATTTAATTTAATTTAATTTAATTTAAATTTATTTAATTTAAATTTATTTATTTTATTTTATTTTATTTTATTTATTTATTTATTTGTTGGATTTGTATGTCGCCTCTCTCCGTGGACTCGGGGCGGCTAACAACAGTGACAAAAACAGAATGTAAAAATCCAATACTAAAAACAGCTAAAAAACCTTGTTATAAAACCAACCATACGTACAAACATACCATGCATAAATTGTAGAAGCCTAAGGGGAAAGATTATCTTAGTTCCCCCATGTCTGACGGCACAGGTGGGTTTTGAGAAGCTTACGAAAGGCAAGGAGGGTGGGGGCTATTCTACTATTCTAATATCTGCGGGGAGTTGGTTCCAGAGGGCCGGGGCTGCCACAGAGAAGGCTCTTCCCCTAGGCCCCGCCAACCGACATTGTATTGATCAGAAAAAGGAGCAGGTACAGAGAGCTCCTCTTCTCCAGAATGAGTGCTGCTTTGGCTGGTCGTTTTTTTCATGGAGTATTGAATTGTGGAGAAGGACATTCTGCTTTCTGTACAAATGAGTTGAGTTTTAGCTTTTTATCATAGCCACAGCAAAAAAAGAAATCCGTTCACAACGGAATACAAATACCATTTTTACTGATCATTCCTTTTTTAAAAAATGTCATTCTAAGAAGACCAGCAGTTTTTTAAAAACGATGTAAGCTGCTTTGGGGAAGAGTATTTAATTTGGAAATTAGATTAAAATATAATTCAAGGAAATAGTGATGTAACTGTTTTTACTGCCCAGGCATATGGAAATCATTTCCCATTTTAATTAATTTCAACGATTTGCATCTAAAAATAAAATTGAAGCAGCTAAAAATACAAAATAAAACTGATGCATATGATAAAATGAGGTCAAGATAACAGTAGGCTTCAGAGCTAAAACTTTAAACGCTAAATGAGATAAATTCTGATCTGACATTATACAAAAAAAATCTTCCATCGTGACACTATTCCATATGCAGAATATGCAAATGCTTGAATGAATAGACTTTTAATTCAATAGCTATATATTAAGCCTTTTTCTTCCATATTGTGGTAAAGGTTTCAAAACTGTTCTTAATTTTTTTTCTAGTGTTCAGCAAAGAATTTGAAGAACATATCTGAATTGTTTTATTATGCACAGAAAGCAGTTTTACACCCTACGGGGCCCCTCTATTGTCCAGAGGAAAAAGAGGTATATTGATACTTTTCTGCTATAAAATCTATCTCTTTCAATAACTCCCAGATTTTAAAAGTTAGAAGAGACGCTCAGTACATTTGGCCCCTAAGATATCCTAGCTATTTATTTCAATCATATTTCATTTTTTCATTGTTCCAGCCATGACCAGTATACAAACTTTTAGGAGGAAAGATTAAGAATCAGATCTTTGTACCTTTTTCCCTCCTTAAAATTTGTTAGTAGATTGCATAATATTGTTTGCACCAAACGACGCTCAGCCAATCTGTCTGCAGTTGTGGGAATCATTAGTCAACATTTTGGAAAATAATCAGATTTAGAAGGACTGATCTACAACCTATGAACAAAAATGTCTGTGGGTGTTTTGGAAGAGATAAGAAAGTAGCATGTTTGAGGATATTGATTTAGATTTGATTGAGTCTTGTGAAAACTGAAGTTTTTAGCTTGCAACAAACTATAGTGGGGAAATAAAATGCAGTAATCCCCATTCCTTGGTTCACTTAAATCCGTAGATGAAACCTGCCTGTATAAAAGCCTTAACTCGGATCTTCCGAATTTCTGATCAAGATAATGATGGCACCCTGAATGATGCAGAACTCAACTTCTTTCAGGTATTTTTTCATTTTCTGTTTTGTTTCTGAACTGTTCATTAAATCTCAAGGGAAAAACCTTGGTTGAAATCACTGCTGACATTTTAATGCTTTGCTCAGGCAAGGCCAGGGTACTATGCTCACTATAGATGACTTTAATTATGGTGGTAAGGGGGCAGGAAAAGTAGCTGCAGAAACAAAGGCTGAAAATATTGCAAGATTTCTGCTATCATCATCTCCTTTCAGAGAGATGGGAGCAGTGAGCCACTTGTCTCACTGTTGCAGTGACTCTGGGCAGTATACAGAATGATAAAAAGTTTTTCTTTTTAAAGTAACACAGAAGGATTAAAATTAAGGTTAAATAAGAACTAAAAAGCAAGAGAACAGGCAATATTGGGGTAGGGATCATCTCTATCTATCCCATCAGCCACCGCCAGCATAGAATGCACTTATGGAGGTTCTGACCAACCAGCCAAACCAATTTTTAAAGCTCTTCCAAAAATCCAGGAGGGTGGGGGCTGACTTCACCTCCAGTGGAGAATATACCAAAGGGTGGGGACATTTATGGCTGAACTTCTTTTTTTAATTCTTCCTAAATTGTTGTGAGCCGCCCCGAGTCTACGGAGAGGGGCGGCATACAAATCTAATAAATAATAATAATAATAATAATAATAATAATAATAATAATAATAATAATAATGAAAAGCAGGGGGAAATAGCACTACACTCCACCATCTCCATTTTTTGCGCAGAGAGATAGAAGAATAAGATGCCAGAATATAGCCACTATGTATTACCAACAGCGCTATGGATTCTGTATTTAGAACTCTCTTGCAAAAAAAGTGGTGATCTATCTTCTGAGTTGGACAGGTGCTACTAGTTTCTGCTTGACCACCTGGGTGGCTGAGAGGCCGCAGCATGCTTCTTCTGCACATCTAACCACAGGGCTGTTATCTTACTCTGCTACTTGTGTGAAACTGGGAGTCTAACATGAGACATGGAAGCTGTTTACAGTGCACTGAACCTTTGCCAATGAATATTGATTTCAAATATTTCTGCTCCCTTTAGAGAATTTGCTTTAACACACCACTGGCATCCCAAGCATTGGAAGATGTAAAGAATGTAGTAAGGAAAAATCTAAGTGATGGAGTTGTTGACAATGGATTAACATTGAAGGGTGAGGATTACATTCTTTTTCATTATTATATTAAATATGGGAATGGGATCTGCAGATAAATCTGGAAACTATAGCCAAAACCACGACTTGATCTCTATTCATGAACTTGGAAGGTGACAACTGCATGGATTTAAATGTGCCATGCTTGTACTTTGGTCTTTCTGGATAGACTAGTAGTTTGGATATGGAATTGGTTAGGCAGCTTATTAACTCGTTTTATGTGTAAATCAGAGTCCATAGGTTCTAGGTACATATTTGTTAAGCTTGAAACAATTGGGTCTGTTGATTTGCCTGCATCTGGAAGTGGGCTGGAGGGGTAGTGGTAGAAGGGTTATACTTTTGCACTGAATCTGGAATGTGCAGTTTTCTAGACTCACAGGGGAAAAATGATGTGGAGTATGCTTTTGTCTGCCAATAATACTCATTGGTATCTCTTAAAAACACATTTTCTTTGGTTCACGTGCAGATTCTTAAGGAGATGTTTACAGAAATGATAGCTGGGCCCACATGCTTTGAATCACTTTTTTCTAGAGGGCTGCCCAGTTTTACGGAAGCTTGATGCTTTCATAGCATTTGGTAGGATCTTATTCAAAAGATACACTTGGATACCTGGAGCATATTTGTTGTGTTTTCAATTCTAACTTCTTTCCCTGGCCTGTGTTCTAGATTGCCAATTAAACAATTGTCTTTTCAGGCTTTCTTTTTCTCCACACGTTATTCATCCAGCGAGGGAGGCACGAAACAACTTGGACAGTATTGCGGCGCTTTGGATATGACGATGATCTAGAGCTCACACCAGAGTATTTATTTCCCCTGTATGTATTGATCGGTTTTTAAAACTTGGTTTAGATTGAGTTGGTGTTACTGACCTAATTTAAAATCTGTGTTTCACTGCAGAAAATCAAGTACAGTGATACCTCGTCTTACAAACGCCTCGTCATACAAACTTTTCGAGATACAAACCCAGGGTTTAAGATTTTTTTGCCTCTTCTTACAAACTATTTTCACCTTACAAACCCACCACTGCCGCTGGGATACCCCGCCTCCAGACTTCCGTTGCCAGCGAAGCACCCGTTTTTGTGCTGCTGGGATTCCCCTGAGGCTCCCCTCCATGGGAAACCCCACTTCTGGACTTCCATGTTTTTGTGATGCTGCAGGGGAATCCCAGCAGCTCAAAAATGGGCGCTTCGTTGGCAACGGAAGTCCGGAGGTGGGGTTTCCCAGTGAGGGGAGCCTAAGTGAAATCGCAGCATCGTAAAAACACAGAGGTCCGGAGGTGGGGTTTCGAGGACTTCAGTGTTTTTGTGATGCTGGGAAACCCCACTCGTTTTTGCGATGCTGGGATTCCCCTGCTGGGATTCCCCTGCAGCATTGCAAAAACACAGAAGTCTGGAGGTGGGGTTTCCCATGAAGGGGAGCCTCAGGGGCATCCCAGCAGTGCAAAAACGGGCGCTTCGGCTGGCAAAAGGGGTGAATTTTGGGCTTGCACGCATTAATTGCTTTTCCACTGATTTCTATGGGAAACATTGTTTCGTCTTACAAACTTTTCACCTTAAGAACCTCATCCCGGAACCAATTAAGTTTGTAAGACAAGGTATCACTGTACTTTCTAGAACAGTGATGGCGAACCTTTTTTACCTCGGGTGTCAAAAACACAAGTGTGCCCTCCAGAGACTGAAAATGCCCTCCCACAGCCTCCGCATGAGACAAAAATCAGCTGGCCAGCGTTCACATGTGCACTGGAGCTGAATTAGGGCAACAGCTCAGGTGCTGGCAGATATGGCTCCGTGTGCCACCTGTGGCATGTGTGCCATAGGTTCGCCATCATGGTTCTAGAACATGAACGTCTGTTGACTTGACCAAATAATATAACTCAGTGTTATTTTCCATTGTGTCCAAGTAGCTTTGGGTTGTTTCTACCCAATATAGCAACACATATAATGCTGAATTGGATCTATTTTTAAGAATATTGCTCATAGCATGAAGTTATTCCAATCTATTCATCAAGAGGAAATATTTAGTTAGTGTCTTTACATTTTGAAACCAGTATGAGATGATTAGAAGGTTATTGGGGAATTATGGCAGTTCTGGAGAATTGGAAGTAAATTTGAACACTTACATAGCACTGGATTTTAAAGAAAATATGACAGTAATTTTTTACAAGATATGATCATTAGATCATTCTGATCCCAATTGTTCAGGACTACCTCTATTACATTCAGAATTTGAATATTGTTCATCTCAATAGTAACTCTTAGAGAACAACTGCAGAAAGAGTAGCTGTGCTTATCTCTTGCTTATGGGCTTTGTAGGATCATCCGATTAGCCGTTGAAGATAGGAATAGTGGGCTTGTGGTCTGTCAGTCTGTCTGTCTATCTCTGTATGCATGTACAGTATGTATGTATTTATTCAACATATGCTACCCATCTTACTTGGAGGTGACTTCAGGTGGCCTACAGTCATTAAAAAAAACCCCACGTTAAAACATTAATGCAGTTAATAGTAACATTAAATTAGTTTAAAATTGACAAAGAGGAAAAAGTAAGCAAGATGCACGATGGAAGGTGGAGTTTTTACCTTAGTCCATTAACCACTTCCATTGTGACTTGCCCCCCAATTGCAAGACTCACTCTGGGCATACTTCTTTTTCAAAGATCTTACTTTCTCTCCAATCAGGTTAAAAATACCTTCTGACTGCACGACAGAGTTAAACCATCACGCATACTTGTTTCTTCAAAGCATGTTTGATAAGCATGATTTGGTAAGATTTTAATCTGATTTTGGGATTGTTTTGTATAGATGAACACATGATCAATTGAGTGATTGGATATTTTTTTTGTAACCGGCTTCAGACTGAACATTCCTGGCAATACACAACAAAGCAAGCACTATATATATATAGAAAGCACATTCATTTTTTATATATATATATATATATATATATATATATATATATATATATATATATATATATGTCACATGTTTTTTTTGCTGAATTTGAAAATTAAGGGAGACTAGGATAGATCTATTTCGGCCTTATTTTGGCCTCATCAGCTAGCCATACCCACTGGGATTTGAACCTGCAACCTTTGCCTTGTAAGGCAGAGAATTATCCTCTAGGCTACAGTATCCAATCCCTTCAGCTCTGCACCAGGGAAGGGTTACATATTTTTGTGTCGAATCACCCTGGTTATTGAAGGAACCTCACAGCTCCTTATTTGCTCTCGGCCCAACCCAGGGCCATTTCCAAGGCAGTTAATTTTATTGATAGCCGACAATTCTATCTGTATGTGTCACATGTTTTTTTGCTGAATTTGAAAATTAAGGGAGACTAGGATAGATCTATTTCGGCCTTATTTTGGCCTCATCAGCTAGCCATACCCACTGGGATTTGAACCTGCAACCTTTGCCTTGTAAGTAATATATATATATATATTACAACTACCACATTTTTCGGAGTATAAGACGCACCCTTTTACCCCCCAAAAGAGGGTGAAAACTTGGGTGCATCTTATACACCGAATATAGGCCCATCCAGCCACCCCCACCCTTTGGCCTCTGCCTCCTAGCAATTTACCTCCTTGCAGCAAACAGTGCATAGCCTGATTTAGCAAAAGCAAGCAATTATCAGCCTCCAGACCTACAGCAGAAGCCAGGTGCTAGAACTGAAAGTGAAACTAGCTGCAAGGAGGCAAATTGCTGGGAGGTGGACTGCTGGCAATGTTGGATTGCTGAAACTGCAAGGAGGTAAGTTAGTAACTGTAAATGTCTGTAAAATGTTCAAATTATTAGACTTATTTTTTAAAGACTGCTTTATTATTGTTCTAGACAACTTAACAAAATGAAGAAGCTTTTTAAAATAAATGCTTGATCTGAAGAGGCCCTGTGCTATTGTATCTTCTTTTAAATAGCAGAGAATACTTCCAGAAAGCCACATCAGTTTTAAAGATCTGTAAAAGTATAATCAGAAATGTAACAGTGTCCTGTTTTAGTATTAAAATAAGGCAGCTAAGTTAAACCCTGACTTAGTCATGTTTGGAGCAGATCCATTTAAATAATTGGGAGGAGTTAGTGTGACTACCTTTAAGAAAACTTTCTGGCATTAGTATACTGCCATGATGTACATTTCTCAAATTCTTTGCTAGTTCTATGGGTCACAGTGCACAGAAATATACAGCAAACATCTGTACTGTTTGCTGGGTGATAGAGGCCTTTTTTCCTTGTTTTCCTGCTTCAAAACTAAGGTGCGTCTTATACTCCGAAAAATGCAGTATTCGACACACCCTTAAAATGAATGCCCATAAACAATTAAATAGAGTTGAAAGCACTGGTGGAATATAGCTGTTTTAACTGCTTTATGAAACACCTGGAGAAACAGTGCTTCCTCAGTGTCTGAGAATAGTGAATTCCAAAACATGGAGCCATAGAAGGAGAGGCTTGCCATCTAGCCCCCACCCCAGTTACTTTCTGAATATATTTTTCAAATATTATCTTTGATGTTGAAGGCACTTGAGATGATTAAAGTACATTAAATATTTTACTTGTTTTGTTGTGCACTGTATTTTAGGATTTGCCAATCAAGTGACTGTGTTGCATAAAAATACAGTTTTTGTGGGTCCTTTGTTCTGTCTGGGCCTGGTTATTTTCTTGCAGATGTTTCATTACCTAGCTAGGTAACATCATCAGTGTTAGAAGGGAGTGGGATTTGCTCTCTGTTTATCGTTTTCTTTCTCAGAAGTTCTTAATCAAAGCCATCGTAGGCACGACTAAGTGAAGCATAGAAAAGCTATGTCAGTTGTCTTACTAAACAAACCTAACTGGCTATAAATAAATATAAATCTGTTTTCAGGATCGAGACTGTGCTTTGTCTCCTGAAGAACTCAAGGATTTGTTCAAAATCTTCCCTTACATGCCATGGGGACCAGATGTCAACAGCACTGTTTGTACAAATGAAAGGGGTTGGATAACATATCAGGGATTTCTTTCTCAGTGGACGTAAGTGTAGCATTTAAATTAGAGTTTACCCACAACTTGTTTAGAAACAGCTATTCTTTTAATGGTAGAAAGTGAAAAATGAACTGCTTTAAAAGATAGTTTATGTGATTGGCACTACTAATATGTGGCTGTTTCTTTGGATGTGACTATTTCTAGTTGCAAATACATTATTATATTATTGAAAACTCCCAGCACTCTTAAGAACAAACACATTTGAAAAAGAAATGAAGCCAAAATGCTCTTTCTCATATACTATGATTTAATCAGGAAGGAAGTGTAATAATCATATGATCGTAACCCAGACACTTTTCACAAGTTAATTCTGCATTGAATTAAAAGCCAATTGCTATCTTTGAAATTTCATTAAGACCAGCTTAATAAGGATTGCCGTACTTGTTTCACACAAGCAGGTTGCCCAAGAGAACTATTACTATGACTAGAAATAGACTACTTGATCTTTCTTTCTCCTATCCATTCCACTATCTTGCCTTTTTAATACAGTGGTACCTCAGTTCTGGAACGCCTTGGTTTTCGTACATTTCGGATACCAAACAAAATTTTCCGCAAAAATTTGCTTCGGTATCCGAACAAAAATTCAGATACTGAACAGAAAATTTTGTTTACTATCCAAAATGTGCGACCAGGGCAGCTTTGCAAAGCAGCTGCCACAAGATCTGAGGGGACGGGGTGAGAAGGAATGGGAGTCAGGATCTGACACGCCCCTCCTGGCCGCCCTCTTAACAGCCTCCCAGTCTCTACCATATAACTGCTCCAAGCTGCAGGAAAGGTAGGGCTGGCTGCAATACTGGCAGTTTCGGGGGGCTCCTTTCCTCAGAGGTTTAGTTTGTTACCTCCAGGCAGCTGCCCCAACTTTTTCCCAGCGGCGGCGGCTCCGGCGGCTTCCCTTTGAGGAGCAGCATCAGCGTCGGAACGTCACGCGGTTCAGTTCATTACCTCCATGCAGCTGCCCCAACTTTTTCCTTCCTGGTGGTGGTGGCTCCGGCGGCTTCCCTTCATCGTGTGACGTTCCTGACGCTGCTGCTGCTCCTCAAAGGGAAGCCACCGGAGCCGCCACCGCCGGGAAGGAAAAAGTTGGGGCAGCTGCCTGGAGGTAATGAACTGAACCGCTGAGGAAAGGAACCCCCCAAAGCTGCCGGTATTGCAGCTAGCCCTACCCTTCCTGCAGCTTGGAGCAGTTAGATGGTAGAGACTGGTAGGCTGTTAAGAGGGCGGCCAGGAGGGGTGTGCCAGATTCCGACTCCCATTCCCTCTCACCCTGTCCCCTCAGATCTTTATCCCATAGGAAATAGAGGAAATACTATAGATTTAATTGGTTCCCAGCAAGTCAATGGGCTGGGAATCAATTAAATCCATTTCCATTATTTCCTATGGGATAAATTAATTCGGTCCTCGACCAAATCGGTTCTTGACCACACTTCCGGAACGAATTGTGGTCGAGAACCGAGGTACCACTGTATATAACATACAAACTGATAAATGTAAAGCATACCTTAACATTATAAAACCTTGAGCTGTAATTCAGTATTGTTTAACTGCACCTCTTTATTTATGTGGTAGGTGAGAAGTAGTATATAAGCACTGATACAAATATTGCTAATTTTGCTTCCTGCTGCCTTAAAAGCTTAAATTTTTTTTCCAGGGTTTTCAAATAGGGAAGATGCGAATTCCAGTGCATGAGTACATATATAAAATAGTCCTGGATTTGTACTGCAAAGTGTCCTTAAGGCAGGAGTCCCCAACCTCCAGGCTGTGGCCTTTTTGGAACTGGACCACACAAGCAGTGGGCAAATGCGTGTGCGAGCACAGCTCCACTTGCACAATCAGGAGGTGCTTGAAGCTCCATTTGTGCAGGCGCACGCACACAGCATGAAGCTCTTTTTGTGCAAGAGTCAGGCCTGTGCGCCTACTGCTTGCGCAAATGGAGTTGTGCGCATTTACATGCATGCCTGCCACTTGCCTGGAACTATCCTCTTTCTTACCACACATCCACACACACATTCTCCCCCAGTCTGCCAAGCCAGAAAGGTTGGGGGCTGCTATCCTAAGGCTACAACAAATGCTGAGAACTTGGGAAACATAGTTGTTTTCTCTTATAGACTAACTACATACTTGGATGTACAGCGCTGCCTCGAATATCTGGGCTATTTAGGATATTCAATATTGACTGAACAGGAATCCCAGGCCTCAGCAATTACAGGTACTGGCTTTCAGTTTTCCCAACTTAAGTTTCCTAAAGTAAAGCATTGGGATTTTAAGGAATATGTCTCAATGTTTGTCCATTTTTCTTTTAAAGTAACCAGAGACAAAAAGATTGACCTTCAAAAAAAGCAGACTCAGAGGAATGTGTTCAGATGTAATCTAATCGGGTTGAAAGGTTGTGGGAAAACTGGAATTCTCAACGCTCTGCTTGGAAGAAATCTCCTGGTAAAACCCTTCTTCTGTTTTTCTCTAAAACAATGTGTTAGAGTTGGGACAGAATTGCCCGTTGACAGCACTTGGTTACTGCTTTTACAATATGTTCTTAAAATGGTTCTTTTCATCCACTATTTCTTTTTATTTGTGATCCAACAATTTTGAAGGAGGACAGCAGCACAAAATTACCGTAATTATGGGTCCTTTGGAGCCCAAAGGAAATGTACTGCTAAGTTAGTTGTGTACCAGTATTTAATGTTCTGGCAATACTGCTTTGCTCTACAAGTCCAGAGTGCAGTATTTGCTGATCATATTTCTACATTGCTCATCTCACCTAAGTGACTCTGGGCAGTATACAAATGAAAACCGTGAAAAGTGACACACCGTAGTTAAAAACTGGTTAAAAACAAAGTTTAAAAGTTTAGAGGTAACGGAGGTTAAAAGGTAGAGGGAATGCCCTCAAGTGACCATTCACATCCACAGTGGTATGTTATTCTTACACCATACAAATTGCCAAAACCAGGTATGGTTGATGGTTTTCCAGAAGGCTGGAATATAGTGGGAGCTTACCTCACTTTTGGGGGAAAGATGTTTCATGGGACAGGCACAACAGCACAAAAGACCCTTTTCCTAGATCCCAAAATTCTTTAGTTGAAGAGGTCCACAGCAACCCCACCCTGACTGATTGAGTAGGACAGATTGATGAAATAGTCTTCAGGTTTCTGGCGCTGTGGTGTGTGCGAATATCAGCTGGCCAGTGTGCATGTATGTGCCGGAAACCCAAAGACCAGGTGATCAGCTTGCATGCACTCACCAGAAATCAGAAGAGCAGCTGGTGACAGCACACACGCCCATAGAGAGTGCTCTGCATGCCACCTCTGACACAAGTGCCATAGGTTCACCATCACCGATCCAAATGGATGTATGAAATACACTTTATTAGAAAACTGTGTTTTCTTACAATTTTCTTCCTTTGTGGTTTCAGAAGCAGAAACATATACATCCAGAGCACAAATCCTACTATGCAATTAATACTGTTTATGTGTATGGGCAAGAGAAATATTTATTGGTAAGTTATCCTTATAATAACATATAAATTTGACTTTTCCCCTTTTATGAGTACTAATGATATTGCATTTTAATAATATACATGCCCCCCTTCTCCAGTTTTCCATTGTTAATCTTTAAAAGCATGTTTGGGATGCACAATTAACTATTGTGAACCTTCTTGCTACAATGTGAGATTATTACAAACAGCTGTCTCTCATAGTAAGATACATATCCTTTTCATGACAAGATTTTTCTAGGGCACTTCGTAACAGTCTAAGCTTTAATTTTTTTTAAAAAAAATATTGAAATACAATTTGTAAATATTAAAAAATAGAGCAGGCTAGCAAATATTCATAAAAATGGATCTATATTGTAACAAACAAGATTCATAATTTGAAATATTAGATTGGGGGCCTGTTATACACATACCATCTGAACTCATTTTTGAGCTTGCCAGATCATTTCTGTCTGCTGTATATCCTAACTTGAGGTTGGAGCTGGCACATCCTTGCTCTTTTTGTTTGGGTTAATAATATGTCTTTGGAGACTATTAAATGAATGGTACATTGCTTGAACAGTGTATGTACTAGCAATAAAATGCTGAGAAGCCTGTATTTGCAATATTGTGCATACACAGATATAATCCAGTGGGGGCAAAAATCCAGTACCAGTTTGGGTCTTTAGATTTTTTTAATAAAGCGTCTATTATGTCCCGCAGAATAAATTTGGAAATGCCTAAAAGGCTGCAGTGAGTACAAAAAGGCAAATTTGATACAGTGTTTGTAACTTTTACAGTGTCTGACATTGCTTTTCTTTCTCTTTTCAGTTACATAATGTTTATGAATCTGATTTCTTATGTGATGCTGAAATCATCTGTGATGTAGTCTGCCTAGTGTATGATATCAGCAATCCCAAATCATTTGAATATTGTGCCAGAATATTCAAGGTTTGTATCCACATGGAAAATAATTGTATCATAGAATCATTGGTTTCAGAGGAGCTGTATAGGCTATTGAATTCACCCCAGTCAGTATAAGAATCCACATTAAATTGCATTAAAACATCCTAACAAGTGGATTTATTTATTAGATCTAAGGATCTTTGAAAAACAACTACCTTTCTGAGAAATTAATTCTGATAGTTAAAATTGTGTAGATCTTTTAAACATCTGGGGAAAAATTGGACATATCTGCAGAGAAAACCATCAGTCTACTTATTCCATTTTGGTTCAAGGTAGTTGACATTATTAGGACATGGCTATTTCTATTTGCTCAGGATTTTAATATTAATATTATTTTTATTTATTAATCAAATATAGCTGGCTGCCCATCACACAAGAAGTGACTGGGTGACATACAACAATATGTACATCTGTATAATTTAGTCCATGTGGGATGGTACTTAAAATGAATGAAGGTGAATATACATGTCCCAGGATAAAGTTTCAGGATCCAAAGTAGCTCAGTCATCAAGACCAGAGGTTTTGTCTTCTGAGTTTTCAGACTTTTACTGGAGCCCATCCCCAGGGAATTCTCTCTGGCAGAGTGTGTTAGCTGTGTTAGCTGTTGCTTATTGCTTATTGAATTTCAGTTAAACAAGGAAACTTAATTCCAATTTTTCTGTGGATTAAGGAGGAGCTACTTTCCGCTACGCATGTTCTATTAGGCTTCCATTTCTAATCTACTCTGCTTGAGAGAAGTTCCCACATGATGGGCTATATCAAAAACTTGAAAAACAAAACCTCTGGTCCCAGTGACTGACCCAGATTGGATCTTGGTACTTAAAACATTAGTCATATAGTCCACAGGTGTCAAACTCGCCACGTCACATTGCCATCGTGTGACATATGACTTTTTATCTCTTTGCAGAGCTGGGGGTCAGGTATGGCCTGCTTATGACACACCCAGCCTGCAGGCCGCCAGTTTGACACCCCTGATTTAGACTATGAATGTGTTAAGTTCCATATCTGGCTGATTAACACCAAGACAATTTTTTTTCACACACTGGATTACTTACTTCACAAAATGGCTGTGAATCTATAGTAGGAAAAAACCATGATAACCATAGGGGGTATACGTGAGCTGTATGAAAGAAGGATGACATATACATTTTAAAAAACCTAGATTGCACCCTGAAGATATGGCAGATTGCTGAATTCACTCTGCAGATTTTAAACCTGTGTATTTTATTGAAGCTGGTGTTTAACTTTTATTTCATTTTTATTTTAAATGCCTAGCAACACTTCATGGACAGCAGGACACCTTGCTTGGTGATAGCTGCCAAGTCAGACCTACACGAAGTTCGGCAGGAATACAGCACTTCTCCAGCTGACTTCTGCAAAAAACACAAAATGCCTCCACCCCAAGCCTTTACTTGTAACACCGTGGATGCACCAAGTAAAGATATCTTTGTTAAACTAACAACAATGGCCATGTATCCGTATGTATCCAAAACACCTTTATCTTCATACTGCATGGATCATGACAGTGTTGCATGCTCTGGTTGCCATAAGGATGGAACTCTGTGCCCCAGTGAAATTGTGTTTAGCAGCAGAGGGAGATGTTAGTGATGGATATAAATAAATATCAATAAAGGGAAATGACCCCAAATTGGCAGAGAAGTATAAGTACCTGTTTAAAGAAAAAATAAATTATTATGCCCAAGATTTGGCACATAATCTTTTGACAGAGAATCTTTGAAGACTGGGACAAATTTGAATTAGTTTAAAGAACATGGGGTTCGATTCTCACCACATATGCATGTATTGCATTGCTCGTTACCATTACTCATCCATTAATACAAAATTGTGAGTCTGTCCCAAAAAGATTGGAGCCTCATATGCGGAAACAAAATGTAAACACAGTTTTGTCTAGTCTTTTTAAAATGCATCAGCACTAAATTATTTATCTTTCTAAATGGATAAGAAATGAATCTTTAGGTTTATGTATAAATTAGGATCATTTTGTTCTCATCAGCTTATTTCTCAGCATGCTTTTTATTCGATCTGTGCCCATTTCCTTAATAAGCCTGTTTTACATAAGATCCAAGATCCAAAGGATCGTGAAATTAGTTCTATATTGTCACTAGGTCTTTGGCTTGAGGAATAGCTCTCTCCTCAGATGTCAAAGTAGGGCAATGTGCAAAATGTTTCACCTCAGAGGGTTCTGACCTTAGAACAGGCCCATAATGGAGATAGACCACATCTGGACCACTTGTGGAAGAACTTGTTTTAAGGTTGAACATTGCATGACGGAACATTTTGCAGATCCTAATGACAAAAATGCTTGCATATATAAAATTGTTTGCTGTTGTTTTGGAAATGTGGCATTATGCTTCTATTCTATTCTAAGCAAAATAACAAACACAAAATCTGAAAAATTGTCCATCAGTCAGTTACATTTTGAAATAGGGATGATGAACGATAGTAGCTTGATTCTAGGGGATAATTCTTACTTGAATTGTAAATGGATTAATTTCCCTTGATGACAATTAATCAGCCTTCTCTTTCATCTCAGGGAGTTTTAGCAAAGATTGCTTCTGCTTTGAATGATTCCGCTTACTTTTTTGAACTTCAGGCCCTAACAGACAACAAAGAAAAATAACCCCTCTAAATTACATTTGAATTTAGCATTCTCTTAAAATGAAAGGTACAAATATTCTGATGAAAAGACTTGCTGCCATCAGCTTCAGAACAAGGTAGAATAGGTAAACTATGTGTTACTTGATTAGAGCTTCTTAGCAATCAACTTTATAGATACTTTTTAATGCACTTAGTTAGGAAAACCTGTATAAAATAAGGACATTTACCTCACAGTCTCATGTGTTTAAAAGTACCTCATAATTTACTAAAAAATGAGGGAAGTAAAGATCCTTCCCCCCCCCCAAGGCGTCATTACCCTAAAGCAAACTGCATCAATGCTAAAATGGAAAGCTTTAATTTTCCTTTGAACTGTGCACCTCTCCTTTCTTTCTAGTCACCCAGGGAAGAACCGCTAGATGATTAGTCTCTTGCTTATTTGTCTCTCTCAAAAATACATGGCTGCTGGTAAAATTTTGAACAATCGGTGTTTTCGCGCATTTGTAGAGAATTGTCAAGCTCGAGACGTATGACCTTGAATGGTTGCTATTACTCACTGAGCATCTCACTCTGTTGCCAAGCAAGCCCACTCTGCAGTATATGCATTTGACAGGACAAATCTTTCCTGCGGGATTCGATTTAGACGTCCTTCAGGTGGCAGATTCAGAACTGTGCCATAGCGGATACTAAGTGCATCCTAAGGCCCCACAATGTATATACAGTGATACCTTGTCTTACAAACTTAATTAGTTCCGGGACAAGGTTCTTAAGGTGAAAAGTTTATAAGACGAAACAATATTTCCCATAGGAATCAATGGAAAAGCGATTAATGCGTGCAAGCCCAAAATTCACCCCTTTTGCCGGCCAAAGCGCCCGTTTTTGCGCTGGTGGGATTCCCCTCAGGTTCCCCTCCATAGGAAACCCCACCTCTGGACTTCTGTGTTTTTGCGATGCTGCAGGGGAATCCCAGCAGGGGAATCCCAGCATCGAAAAAACAAGTGCTTCGCTGTCAACGGAAGTCCGGAGGTGGGGTTTCCCATGGAGAGGAGCCTCAGGGGAATCCCAGCAGCGCAAAGACGGGTGCTTCGCTGGCAACGGAAGTCTGGAGGCAGGTCATCCCAGCGGCGGCAGTGGGTTTGTAAGGTGAAAATAGTTTGTAAGAAGAGGCAAAAAAATCTTAAACCCCAGGTTTGCATCTCGAAAAGTTTGTATGACGAGGCGTTTGTAAGATGAGGTATCACTGTATATATATATCCCCAGTATCTATGGTTCTGCTGGAATATAAGCTTCCTAGTTGTTTCTGCAAAGACAAAGTCTATGCAAAGCAACCTCTATTCCAGGCGTCCCCTTCACCACTACTGGGGAAAAAAACCAAAAAACCAAATGGCAAAAGAGTTTGCTCTTATAGCCAGGAATTGGAAATACGTTGCCATTTAAATATTGGCTTTTCTGTTTGTAGCTCTCTCATAAATAGCTATTGACCTAAATTCTCCTTTAAAAATAAAATAAAATCAAAACACCGCCATCTTTCTGTACCCAATTAGACCGCAGGGAAGCATCTTGAAGGTGCAAGGATCGGTGTGCTGCTGGGTGGGAGGCTTTCAGTTGTTCAGCGAAGGTAAAGGTGCTTCTTCTATTCCTTGGAGAGTCCAATTTTGGAGTTGCGCGGGAGGGTGGTGGTGGAAGACATTTAAATTCGGGAAATTCTGCTCTTCTTAATTTCTGTTTGCCAACCTGGGATATTTTAAATATTTGGAGAAATCTAAGCAATGGCGTATTTAACTTTCTTCCCTTGATTCTCTTAAGCATGTGTGTGTGTGTTGGTTGGGATGTCAGAGGTAAGGGTAGCTGTTGCTTAATGACTTTCAGTTAAAGAAGGAAACTGAATCCTAATTTTACCAGGGATTAAGGAGGAGCTGCTTTCTGCTAGGCAGATTCTGTTAGGGGTCCGTTCTAAGCCCAATGTGGGTGATTAACGGATTGGGTTTGTTTGCGGGGTTTTCCCTTATGGGGACGCCAGTGTATCAGCGCAGTCCCTTAAAATACAGTACGCTCCTCCTGGAAATTAGCTCAGCTTGACTCTACCCTTGCCTCGCTTCCTGACCCCCTACTCCCACCCGAAATGTTCCCAGTTCCTATTTCTCTTGGTTTTGGCTCAGATTTCTTCATGGTTTCTGCCCGAGGTCTCAACTCCTGTCCTTCTGTGTGTTTTCGCAGCCATGCCCGGTTACGCTGTATGTGCACCTGCAACAGGTGTACATTTTGCATCTGTCAGAACCTCCTCAACTCAGACTTGCTGCAATCTGTAAAGAACAAACTCTTCACCGCAGTTCTTAACAGGTCTTTGATTTTATTTACTAGGTACCAGCTGTGCTTGGAAATTACATGAATGAAACCCATTGCTGAACTTTTGTAAACTGACAGACCTGTCACACCATATCCATTAAGCAGCCAAATGTCCTGCCAGTTATTGATTGACTTGCTACAGATGATGTATGACTTACAAATAGCACAAAAAAGTAAAATTTTTAAAAATTACGAGAAAAAAATCCTAAACCCCAGTAATAGAAGCTATTAACACAGCAAGGAAAATCTCGTAACTAATAATTGCCTACTGCTATATCATCCAGCCCTAAGGGCTTTCCAACATAACCAGGTCCACTTCTCTGACCCCCCACAATGTTGGTACAGTACTGGCTTGGGCTTGGTTGGAGCATCTTCCAAAGCAGGTGGGCACCAACATAAAAGGTGAGCCCCTGGCCCTTAAGGACTTCAGAGAGACCTTACCTACGAGAAGCTACTGGGTGGACAGAGATGGCCGAGAAAAGATATTTCTCTTTGTAAATAGTATTTTTTCTATTCTGTTCAAGGTAACAAACCTTGAAGAATATCAGTGTGATTACTTGGCATCAGTTATAGGAATTGAGTTGGCTTGGGAAAGCAATTCAGAAGTAATGGCCCGGAGAGTCTTCATCAACTTATATTTTTCTTACCGACTCTGAGAAAGGAGTCAAACCTTATTTCTCCATCCATAAAATCAACATGTCAGTGAGTCGACACTCGTCTCTGAAACCATGGTTTTGTCTCTTACCCGACAATCAATTTGGGAGGGGAGGATGCACACACACCCAATGACAAACATCCTAAATATTAGTTACATTTACTTCCAGCATTCGGAACGTATACCATTTGGTCCTTATAAATGGATATGATGTGATAAGATCTGTGGCATTTTAACAACTAAATCAACCCTCTTTAACAAAATGCTACTCATTTTAAGAATGCACAAATGATTCTCTGCTCAGGATATTCCACTGGTTTGGAAAGAAAATTTAAGATAAAGAATTATCTAATAAAAAATGTTCCTTCTCGCAAGCAGTACCACATCTCATTAATGCCGCATTGCAAATTCTTTAAATGTTTTCATACAGACAAAAATAGGTTTAACGGACTCTTTGCATGGTCGCATTTGAGGCACATTGGCCTAAAGAATGAATGAGAGTTCAAATCAAATTCCTTTTCAGTGATACTGCAGTTCCTTCTATGGCAGCATTATTATTTTACGTCCTTTGATTATGCATTTTGATATATAAAGTTGGAATACATGAATGTTTGCTCTACTATTTCAGTGTGTGGAGGAATATAAAAGCATTATATCCCTGAAATAAGAAAAATGCAAGAAAATATATAATCATAGGTAAAATGGCTGGAAGGAATTATGCCATATTAATAAAAATCCATTTCTACCCATCTTCATTGGATTAGAATTATGGTAAAAAAGAAGTGTCTGTTTTAAATACCATCTGCCATTGAAGATGATACCCACTCATTTTTTGAATGTGACATAGAATAGTAATTTAATATCTATCTTAGAGCATCCAAATCAGAAAAAAGATCACCTACTACTACTTACCTACTACAGACAAAATCAACCAACTACTTCTTGCAAGCATCAGTGACAATATCTTCCACAGTTGGTTCCCTGCAACTGGTGTTTGTAGGCATACTCCCCCTAATCTGATGTTGGCCCTCAAGAAGCCCATCCTCCATTAATCTATTCATTCTCTTTGAAAACCATCCAAGTTAGTGAGCATTCACTACTATGGGCTGTGGGAAGGAGTACTTCTTTATGTCTCTCCTAAATCATCTTCCAGTCAGTTTTGCAGCTAACCTCTGATCTTGGTCTCCTAAGACCAAGCTACAATATGCTGTCTTTACGCAATATATGATTTTATATACCGTGATCACATACTTTTCAGTCTTGGTTATCATTTTTATAAGCTAAAAGAACTCCAAATATGTTACTCTTAGCTCATAAGAAAGGTATTGTAGCTTGTTGATCATTATGGCAAGCATTCAGAGTTTACCTGATGTTACTGTGCCATAGATTTATCTTAGGACACGGTGTTGATAGTTTTATTTTATTCTCTTTCTTAATGTTCCCTCACATGGACTTTGCATTTTTCATAGCTGAAACATATTAAGCCAGCAATTTCATTGAAATATCCTTTATAACCTTCAGATCTTCTTCCTAATATATTAAAGCCCATCAGTGTTGTGCTGTCGTACGCATTACTTTTCACGTACTTAAAGTTACCCTCTGTTTGCCATTTAATTGACCATTCAATCACTTCAAACAGATTCTTTTTCTGATCCAGTTTTGAGACACTGCAATAGTACCTGTCCAAATGGTTTAAGTGATATTTTTTATGTTAAATAAACTCCCCCAAAGCCTTCTGAGATCAATCAGACAGTTAACCGCTAAGCTCCTTGTTTTTCAATTGAACTTAGAACCAACAATAATTGGGGAAAGAGAGATCGGTTTTGTGTCCTTATTGTCAAATCAGATTAAGTGAAATATCCAAATGGCCATTCTAATTGTCTCTAAACAGAATAGAACAGAACAGAATAGAATTCAATTCTTTATTGGCCAAGTGTGATTGGACACCCAAAGAATTTATCTTAGGTGTATGTGCTCTCAGTGTACATAAGGAGAATAAAATACATTCATCAAGAATAAAAAGATATAGCAATAGTCAAACTTAGTGATAGTCAAGGTTACTGATAAGCTGTCAAATCATACTATAAAATAAATAAGAACAATATAATTGAAAGATACAAACAACTTGGTTATAGTAATAAGTCTTAAAGAGATAGATACTAGTAAGGAAGAGAAGAATAATAGTAATGCAGTATAGATACAAAGGACTAATTTAAATAGTGTAAGACACTCAACCAATCAAATAAAATTAGTCACTGGGAGATCTTACTCTTGACCAGCCTTTCAGATGCCTTTTTGGGGGGAGCATTGCCTTCCAAACATATCAAATCTAGTAATCTGGTACACACTGAAGAAATTATAGTTCTGTCTTTATTGAATATTTGTTTTGAAGATTAATTCACAATCGACCTGAAGCTTAGACTTGAGGGCTGACTGGTTCCCTTATAGTGGTAGAAATTATCTTTATCCAAAATGTCTTGCAGAAGTCTGCAGCTATAGGTGAAATAATATCATGATTAGCCATCAGCCCATTCTGTTGTGTCACAGAAACATTGCCTTCCTCTGCTATCTCTAAAATATTTCCTGCCTGGTCCTTTTAAAAGCAAATGAAATTTCGTGCTAACTTATGGATTTCTGATTTAGAAGGAAGACATTTAGATTCACTTGTTATGGTGGCACTTGGTCATATGATCTGTAATGTTCCATCAAATGAAGGATGCAATCTATTCTATTTCTCTCTCCATCCATTAGCATAATTCTGTAGTATGATTGATCTTCGCCTCTCTCTTTCTTTCTTTCCTCTGAACTCTGAGTTCTCAGAATTTTTAAAAATAATTTTAAGATTATTTTGATTTAAAAAATGATATTCCATCATAAATGTTGCTTAGTGCTGCATCTCATTTAGTTTGAAGATGGTTGTTAGAAGAGAGTTTTGTAAGAAATTCTTTCTTGTCTTCCTTGAAACATTTACCTAACCAAGCTTAGAGGAATGCCATTTTTTCCAGGTCAACTGGAAAACAAAATTGTTAGCTGTCTCAGCAGGACATATTCAATCTTTCGATCCATTAGAACAGTTTTACACTGCTTGGAAGATACAACGCCTATTTTTTCCACATGTGATAGCCTACTTTTGTACACAACTGAATGGATTATGGATGGATGGAGGAGGTCAAACAGTCAAAAATGCAGTAGTAGTATCAATCTCTTTGGAACTGAACTAGCTATAACCTGCATTTATTTTTATCCATTTCCCTCCAGATTGCCCACAATTCAGTGGATATAACACAATTCTTATTAGGCATTTTTTGTTGTGGAGGGTTATGTTAGTTTCACTAACAGAATGAAGTTCTATACATCTCTTCTCAAAAGTCCCAATAAGAATAGGAGAGCCCAGTTGTCTTTTGAATGCCATACAATTGAAGCTTGAATGAGTGAGAATCGTTTATGTTTTAAAAATGTATTCAGATAAAGAAAATCCATTCTACTAGATGTAGCCTTATTTTTAAAAAGGGATTTATTGACCTTTAGTCTAGAAATCTAATCAGATGTTATATTCACTTGAAACAGAAAATGATAAGAGACTATTAGTAAATTTCCTATTATTGTGTGACAATTAAAGGTAAAAAAAAAATAAAACTTTTAACCATGGGCTTTAGCTCCATGGGTCTTCCAGTTGAGGCAGGTAGATCTATCATTATAAAGTTAGGATTTCATTTATTGTGAAAGTGAGAGACACAAATTGTTGATTTGAACTGGCCAGGATTTTTTCTTCTACAGGTTTCAAAAGAAGTGGGGTTGTATGTAAAGCAGTATATACCGCACAGAGTTTAGGGAAAGAGAACATTTGACCATGCTGGATTATTTTGATTTAATTTGTTTTTTCCTCTAGGTCTTCGTTTTCATTTCTCTGGCTGGCACTTACACTCCTCTTGCTGCATTCCTGTGCATCTTTTTAAAAAATATTACATTTCTAAGTATATTTTCTAATTCATTGTGTGCTTTCAAACCATTGGCTTGGCGTTTGCTTTTTGCTATTTGCATGTGCCATGAATGGTAAAGACTGATTTACTATTTTTGCCTCTGCCTCATCATCTTAAAAAGAAAGAAAGCTTGTACCTCTCATAGAGTTTTCAAAAATTCAATGAGAATATCCCAAAGGTGCTTTTTCAAAAGGCAACTGGGCTTTCTTTGTTTTTCCTTGAAGATGTTTTGCCTCTCTTTCCAACAGCTTCTTCAGTTCTTGGATGAGAAGCAAAATGTCTTCCAGGAAGTCCAGTTGCCTTTTGAAAAAACACCTTTGGGACAACCATGAACTGGATGACTGAGAATCTCCATTAGACATTTAATGTATATACTTTACTGTTGAAGTCCCCAAATATTTGAGCTAGCTGGAGTGAAGAGTTTGAGAACATGTCATGGGGATGCTTACAAAGTCGTTATTTGTTATCTTGCCTTTTGGGAGGGTGGGACACTCAAGGGGGCATATATTATCTTTTCCTATTTTTCCACATTGAAATAGAGCAGTACCCCAAATAGAGCAGTACGCTAAAGGTAAATTTTGATGAGTGAGGGCAGATTTAAAGCTGTGTCTTACTAATGACAGCCCATACTATTGCACCAACATTAAGTCACCTAGCTGCCCTAGAGAGCATAACGAAGGCCACAGCACCCATTAATCTTTTCTACGCAGGCTGACCCTCCTCCAAAAAAAGTAGTTAAATAGTGGATGTAGCCATCCACAATTTTTAATTTCTGTGAATTATTTTGCTGCCTGTATGAAACCCAGCTTTTCTCTCTTGGAAATAAAAATGGCGGCCAAAGTTGGAGGTTTGTTGGAGTATGCTTGCTTCCATTTAATTTTTTTAAACATTAAAATAATATTTAAAACCTAAAATACAGTCATGGGAAAGAGAGCCTGAGAGGTCTTTGGGTAAACATCATCCTGCAAGTTTAGGAGCCCAGACCTTTAGCGAGTTATGTTGTTGGATCAGTTTGAAAAAGGGACTCTCCATTGGACAGTATTCTGAGCATCTGAATTTGTCATATTCAAAATTTATTATTTATTTATTTATTAATCAGATTTGTATGCCGCCCCTCTCTGCAGACTCGGGGCGGCTCACAGCAATAATAATACAATGTAAACAAATCCAATATTTAAATTTAAGTTAATTTAAAACCCCAATTTAAAAACCAATCATACATACTAACATACCATGCATAAATTTTATAAGCCTAGGGGGAGGGAAAGTCTCAATTCCCCCATGCCTGACGACAGAGGTGGGTTTTAAGGAGCTTACAAAAGGCAAGGAGGGTGGGGGCAACTCTGATATCTGGGGGAAGTTGGTTCCAAAGGTTCGGGGCCGCCACAGAGAAGACTCTTCCCCTGGGTCCTGCCAAACAACATTGTTTAGTTGACGGGACCCGGAGAAGGCCAACTCTGTGGGATCTAACTGGTCGCTGGGATTCGTGCGGCAGAAGACGGTCCCGGAGATATTCTGGCCCGGTGCCATGAAGGGCTTTATAGGTCATAACCAACACTTTGAATTGTGGCCGGAAACTGATCAGCAACCAATGCAGACTGCGGAGTGTTGGTGTGACATGGGCGTATTTAGGGAAGCCCATGATTGCTCTCGCAGCTGCATTCTGCACGATCTGAAGTTTCCGAACACTTTTCAAAGGTAGCCCCATGTAGAGAGCATTACAATAGTCGAGCCCCGAGGTGATGAGGGCATGAGTGACTGTGAGCAGTGACTCCTGGTCCAAATAGGGCCGCAACTGGTGCACCAGGCGAACCTGGGCAAACGCCCCCCTCACCACAGCTGAAAGATGTTTCTCTAATGTGAGCTGTGGATCGAGGAGGACGCCCAAGTTGCGGACCCTCTCTGAGGGGGTTAGTGATTCCCCCCCAGGGTAATGGACGGACAGATGGAATTGTCCTTGGGAGGCAAAACCCACAGCCACTCTGTCTTATTAGGGTTGAACTTGAGTCTGTTGACACCCATCCAGACCCCAACAGCCTCCACGCACCGGCACATCACTTCCACTGCTTCGCTGACTGGACAAAATACAGTTTTTGGTAAACAAAATACAAGTTTTAATTTGAGTTCATGGAAATGAACGCAATAAATAATTGAGAGGGAGAAAAAGCTAATTGCATAATATTGGAATTACCCACACACAGAGACGCTGGAAAAGTATACTGGTTTTTTCCCATACAATTTGTCCTGTGTAGTTTTGTAGAGAATTCATCCAGCATCAGAGGCATTCCAGATCCACATGTGCCTTGTCATTGTTGTGTGCATTGGTATATCTTTCCTACCATGTTCCTGATGTTTCTTTGATGTCCCCTTAATCATGGGATTAGCCTTTATGTGCTATTTACTCTGCTGGGCTCCAGATTAGGTGTGCCTTTTTGTTTGTAAGGGAAGCCAGAGGCAAATGAGTGGGAGGCAACAAGACTATTCTACCTGTATTTGTAAATGGTATATGTAAGCCAACATGTACCCAGTCTTCATAGGTGGTAGGTTTTGGCCAAAAAGGATCTACCGGTATGTGTAAGTTCCTGTTAATTCAGCAGGTAAAGGTTGCAAATGCATAGATTTTAAAAACAAAAACAAAACAGCATTGTCTAAAGACGGTTTCAGCACTGATTAGCCACTAACTAAAACACATTACTTTATGATTGGTACTATCAGATAGGATGCCAACATATTTTCATTTTAAGTGAATGAAAGATAAAATATAGTACTAGCATTCCAGCTGCAGCTGATTATACTAGGAGGAAGGTGACACTGATTTTGACATTTGATGGCAGATCTCTTAATATTTAGAATTCTCCAATGCCGGGATTCAGGAGTCCTGTTGCAATTTTTGCTAATTTCAAATTTGTGACAATGGGATAAGAATTCAACAGTACTGTATACCAAACAAATATGTGTCTTGCTTCTATGTGATCTTTCTTCTACTTCTAGGAACTGTGCAAATTTAATAGTTCCTCTTTATTAATTTTTTGAACCAATATGGAATTGGTTTATAACTTGTCAATTTCTTCTTTTGAGCCCAGTCATCATAATGTTGAAATAATAGATGGCTAAGAATGAATGTGATGAAAAGAGAGGCAGCAAATACACTTTTTGCTTTTGAAGCCAATTCAAACAAGGTTTTCTACTTGATTATGTGTGCACCTTTTATGTTTTAGCACACAAACATACACACTATTGTTCTCTCTAGATGAATTGCATTCCCAGCAGTCTCCTCATACATTAATTTCAAAAACTGGTTCTGAAATAAAGAACTTTATTTATGAAACTGTATTTATTGGCACATAGTGAATTTTAACTTATTTTCTGTACTTCGTATATAAATATCTGAAGGTGATTATCCAAAGTGTGAGGAGATCTACAGAATTAGGACTCATGAGCTCTGTCTGAGGCAAATATGAAGGGATGTCTTCTCCTGGAATTCCCTTTTTTTCTGCATGTTAGAGAAGATGAGCTTAGAAATGCCAGCTTCTGCTTTGATTGACCGGGCTGACAAACTGAGTTTAATTGCAGGGGGGGGGGGGGGGAAATGTCGTGGCTTGCTTTTTTTAAAAAGATTGGCTTGTTCAAAATGAGTCATTGTTTATTTTAAACACGGTTTACAGTTTAGTAAATTAGAGTTAAATTACGAGTGGAGGGAAACCTTTCACCATTGTAACCTACTGTTCTGCATGAAGAGAAGAAGAAGAAAAATGATGAAAAGAGCAGGATCTGGAAGTGGGGTAGCCTTTTGGAGTCTCTAAATCACAAGTATGCAAATATATTTTTGAACTTGAAATAATTACTTCCCATCTAATAGCAACCTGAACATAATTAATTGATAGGGCACCCATAGGCATTTTTTACTTTAGTCTGTGTACTTTGCTATAAAAAATAGTGGGATTCTCCTACTCCCAGCATTGAGTATAATATTGGAGGGAAATATCTTTGCCTCCTTAATATTTATTTATTTATTCATTGGATTTGTATGCCGCCCCTCTCCGGAGACTCGGGGCGGCTAACAGCAACAATAAAGCAGTGTACAATAGTACTCTGATGTTAGAAACAATTAAAAACCCATTAATATAAAAAACCAAACATACATACATACATACCATGCATAGAATTGTAAAGGCCTAGGGGGAAGAGGGTCTCAATTCCCCCATGCCTGACGGCAGAGGTGGGTTTTAAGCAGCTTACGAAAGGCAAGGAGGGTGGGGGCAATTCTAATATTTGGGGGGGAGTTGGTTCCAGAGGGCCGGGGCCGCCACAGAGAAGGCTCTTCCCCTGGGTCCCGCCAAGCGACATTCTTTAGTTGACAGGACCCGGAGAAGATCCACTCTGTGGGACCTAACCGGTTGCTGGTTAAGTTAAGCCATAGTCAGATCCCAGATAGTTTTTATGAGGAATTCCCTTGTTTTGAATGCAGGTATGGTCAAAAACTTCAATTGGAATACCCCTTCCCCATAGGCTTTTACATTAATCAGCTACTGTGCAGGAATTTGCTAATCATATAACATTTTATTGCCACTATCCAGTGTTGCAATAGACCTGTTCTTCAAAATTGCATGTCTACAAAAATGTACAGTAATTCAAAAACAAAGCAAAGTAGAAGAAGAATTCTGGAAAGAAGGGGGAGGGGGTTCTCTCACTTGGGATAGAAAAAGGAGAAACTTTGACAAGAGATTTATATTTTGGGGGGACTTGTCACTAATTCCCATGCTTCTTTATTAACCTGCACCTTACGGACAAGCCTTTCTGATTAAAGACAGATATTGAAACTGATTGTAAGCCATGTTGATGTGTAACTTCCTGTTCTGAGCCATGCTGTGAACTGCCATCTGTGTGCATGTGTGTAAAAAGGTTGAGAGCCCACATAGATGAGTTGGGTGCCTTGCTGTTGTCAGATGAGGAGAGCAGTATTGTTCACCAAGTACATGCCGTCAGCTCGATAGAGGATTCCATCTTCATGGGGTCATCCCTTGATCCACAGTTATTGGAAGACAGGTAACTCTTTATGGAGAAGAAATCCAGTAAATGACTTGCTGTGAGAGATTGGAAAGAACTAACCTATCAGCATCTATTGCCTGTTTCAGATCACATCCCTTAAGAACCAATTTTTTGCAATTAACTGCAGATAGTTTTGCACCTGCTAGCTTCGCTGATTGCTAGCAATAAACAAGCAAGGCCATTGAATATGCAAAATGTGTTGTTGCCTGGATGTCTGAAAAGGAACACTCACTCTGGCCTGATAAACTGGACTATGCTATTTGTCTCGGATTTTCTCTAATTATGGTTTTGTCCCAGTCTTGTTTACAGCTGGATCTCAAAAGTTTTCATGCTCAGTTCAGATGATAGGAGACGAGCTAGAGGCAAATAGCCTTGAAAGAGTATTATTTTTTTAAAAGTTTTTTTTCCTTGTTAAAATAAAAGTTCCTCTCATAATAATCAGGTTATATTTCTTTCAGGGATAGTTCTCAATTCTGGTTCTTCCTATATGTGCTGCCATTTTGTGCATGGCCGATTCAGTAATTTTTAACCCTCATAAGTGGACGGTAGATATTTTCACGATCTTTGGTAATAATATATTACAGTAGTTCTTTAAAGTATACTTTGGAATCTGCTCTTCTGAAGGGAATGGTGTATTCTTTTGTAAGTTTCCCATTATTTCTGATTTAGTTTTAAAAGTGCCTAGGGCAGGGAAATCTTTCTTGTGTTCTATTCTGTAATGCAGTCCTATATCAATTCTGTAATACTCAATTGAGAATCACTGTGCCTTGAACTAAGGTCATTGCAAAAACTCCTTGCTGATAGCTTTTTATCTGTTGCATTATGGCTAGCTGTGTTTTTCATGAAAGCTAACTGAGCATGCTCAAAACTGGCATGCTGGCGGGCTTGGATCATTGGTTTTGGTTAATTTTTGCTATTTTGATCTTAAATTTATGCATTTTTTTTTCATCCTCCATACACTATTCTGTTGCATTTTGGTTTCACCTGTTTAATATCTGTGTTTCATTAACTATTTGGTGTGCCTAACAGTTTTATTGTGTGGTGATGTTCAAGATTATTTTCGGTAGTTAGGCCTTCTGCCTTTGGATAGGAACACCACAGGAAAGAAGCTAGTACTATAAAATCGCTTAGGTAATTAATCTTAAGATGAAAATGCTGATTAGTAAGCAACACAGCGTATATTAAGATTTCCTTGTTGGGTGATGTGATTTCAATATATTGACCACCCAACTCCATTGGACTCTGGATGATGCATAGAACTAAAGCTTTAAATACATATAAAAACAGCTCTTGGATCATTAAGTTACATTTAAGTAATCTATATTTAGATGATTCTAGAATAGCGGCCCCCAACCTTTTGGACACCAGAGACCGGTTCTGTGGGGAATGTTTCTTCCGTGGACCAGAGGAGATGTGCTTTTGCATGCTGTCTGCATCCCATGGATGGAGCTTAGCTTGTTTACGTGGCCTGCTTGCTGGCATGCCACGGACCATGGGTTGGGGACCCCTGTTCTAGAACAGCCATTCCTTGATTAACTTGTTAGTCTTTTTACAACTACAAGTTAACAAGCTGTGTACCGCCCAATGCCCAAGTCTTCAGAAAAGCATAAAAGCAATTAGCTTAATATTGCCGGATAAGCCTAAAAGTGATCTATTTACTTTATGTTGCTGTGAAAAGTACCGTAAATGGAATTACAGATCGGTCAAATTGACCTGTTAGCTGAGTTGAAATATAACCCTTCTTTTCTGAGTAGACAGAGCAAAACATTCACTTCCCTACGTTACATCAAAAACATTTAGTTTACAAATGCCTTAAAAGAGTCCATAGCAGATCTCTGAAAGTGAGCTTGTTGCTTGCATATAATATAATCTCAATATTTATCTTTTTTTTAAAAAAAAAATATTCTTTGTATTTCAGGCACGTGACACAGGCAGACCTCAAGAGCTCTACCTTTTGGCTTCGAGCAAGTTTTGGTGCTACAGTCTTTGCTGTTTTGGGCTTCGCCATGTACAGAGCAATATTAAAACAGCGGTGATCTGGAGGAAAGCATGTTTTTTTTGAGGGGGAGGGGCTTATTCAAAGTGAGGGGGGAATCTTTTATGTACATTCTAAAATCTGCTAGAAATATTTATATATGCAAAGTACTTTATTATTTGTAATTCATGGATAAGATTATTTTAAATAATAGTTCTAAACTTGCAGTATTGCATAGGGTGTGGAAAAGAGAATTTGCATTACAGTGGCTACTCTTGGCTACACTTGTAAAAGCCAAAAGGGATTTATTGTAAAATAATTTGTATATATACATATAAATATATATATATATATATTCAGGCAGGGAGGTCTAAATGTCCCCAGAATTTATTAGAAATAAATTCCATTCATAAATGTTTCAAATGGAGTGAAACAATTGCAAGTAGGATTTGTTGTCGGCAGTATCAGTTCAGAATCAGCGTTCATGTACTTATTTATTTCATTGGCATCAAAGGTTCTTGCTGGATACACCAGGTTCGAGGACTGACTTTTTTTAAAAAACAAATCCCTTTAATAACTCAACTTTTCCTGTAGCCACTGCTCATACGTTACAGGAATCTTCTTCTGTGGCAGATTTGATTGAGCTGATAATTCCTTGTGTAGTTAAATGTGCCTCAGTTCAAGAAAAGAGAGAGAAAGACGGTATCCCTTTGGTTAAATGAAAATGAAGTATCATCAATGAAACGCAGCATCATCCGACACCATGTGCCATTCTGCGCATCTCTCACCTTCCACTTGACGTTTTATAGCCTTTTCCAGTCCGATGGGCAATGTATTATAATTGTTTATAATTCACCAGAAGTCTGTATTTCATTCCCTTACTTTGGAAAGTCATTTCATGACAAGTTCCGTGCGGGAGTGGAATTGAAGTAGAAACATCCCGTGTTTTACCCCTTCTTGGTCATAAATAAATTGCATGGTTTGTACTGCATCTTGTATTTGGCCGGAATGTCCTGTAGGTGGCATTTTTAAATCTACCAAGAAGGTTTACTAAATGGAAGTTCCTCCTGTCCAACCTATTTTCCTCATCAATGGCCTTTTCTGGTATTTCAATAAATAACTGTACCGTGCTATGTTTCGAATGCTTGTTCTTGTAGTATTGATCTGTCTTTGTGTTTCATTCCCTGTTTTGCCTCTTGATTTAAATTTCGGCTCAGTTACTAATGTCAGTAGGAGAGCCACTTTCCATCCTTCAATGGATGTCAGCTTAAAAGGGGACTTAAAGCCCTACATGGCATTGGACCAGAATACCTCCGGAACCACCTGCTACCGCACGAATCCCAGCGGCCGATAAGGTCCCACAGAGTTGGCCTTCTCCAGGTCCCGTCGACAAAACAATGTCGTCTGGCGGGCCCCAGGGGAAGAGCCTTCTCTGTGGCGGCCCCGGCCCTCTGGAATCAACTCCCCCCGGAGATTAGAATTGCTCCCACCCTCCTTGTCTTCTGTAAACTACTTAAGACCCACCTATACTGCCAGGCATGGGGGATTTGAGACACCTTTCCCCCAGGCTTATTATAATTTATGTTTGATATGTATGTGCTGTTTGGTTTTTAATTATGATAGGTTTTTTAGGGTTTTTTAATATTAGATTTGTGCCTGTATAATACTGTTTTTATCGTGTTGTGAGCCGCCCCGAGTCTTCGGAGAGGGGCGGCATACAAATCTAATAAATTATTATTATTATTATTATTTTTAAAAAATCCCCAAAGGGTGGAGGTACTTTGACAAGGTAGGATAGACAACAAAGTTTCCTTACAGAATTCCTACTGAAGAAATTACACAAACTAAAGATGAAGTTTTGAACACACTGTGTAAATTGGAAAATAGATTTTTAAGAGGAGCGAGCGATTAGCACTGTATGACATTTAGAACGGAAGAACCTTGCTAAATCAGGCCATCAGCATTCTGGGTCCTACGGTGGCCACCTGGGGCATGGACCTGCCCAAATGGAGAAGAGTGAGGAAAACTCTACTGGCTATGTCCCGTAGGCAAGAATACAAAAATACAGGGGGAAAGGGGCATAAAACATAAAGTTCTGTTCTTACTCTGTGTGTCTCTGTGTTAACAAGTGCTTTCTTCCAACATCTAGTCAACTATTGTCTACTTCACTGATGATAGCAGGTATAATTGTTGCCTTTATGGTAGCAGAGTCTGATCTGCATTTTGCCACCTGTGTTTTTTAATGTGAGATACTGAAGATGGTGTTTAGTATTAGATAGCATTTATATATCAGTCACTGAACATCTCGGACTCAAATAAAATTTGGAGTGAGGGTCATTCAATTCCCTAGTAAACCTGCTACATGTATTATGCTCTTTGAGGATTTTACTGATTTTCTTTTTCACAGAATGCTTCTATATTTGCGTCAGTTGCTATGTTACAAAGGGCAAAATCCAGTATTGTGCAACTAGGCTTCGACACACATATTTTAATGTTGTCTTTCTCTTTTCCTTCCTCCATTTCACTTGGCTCCGTAATGTCTTCCACCCTTCAATATTTAAGGTTCAGAAAATCAGAAGCTGTTTCGTTAATGGAAAACTGGCATTAGAACCGTCTCTCTTGGTCCCCTTCTTCCTTCCTTTACTTAGACACTATCTGCCTCTTGTATTACATCACTGTTTCCATGGAAATATTCCGTAATATGTATGTTTGTCCATGAAACAGACAAGAGAAGAATATTGGACATTGCCGCAAATAATGAGACAATTCAATAGTGGAGGCTCGGTTTAAGAAAACTTGCTAAATATCTTTTTTTGGAAACCTGGGAGAAAAACAGTGGTCTTTAGAAAGATGTGAACCCTTTTCCAATGGCATTTTCTATTTCTTCTTTTTAAAAATCAGCTATTATCCTGCCTCTGCATAACACATTTCTACTGTCCCGTATACTTCATGCTACCTGATTTCACTCTCAGCAAGAAATAAGAAAAGATGTAGATATTGCCATGGTAATACTGTATATGAAAATAGCTTTTTTCAAACGACGAATTGCTAAATCTGGCACTGGCAGATGGGTATGTAGTAGCTGATCAGTACTTAGATGGGAAGTATGAAGACATTGTTTGAATGTCTTTCATAAAGATTCTTCTGTTTGACAGATGTATGGAGGGAAATAATAATAAACAAGGAAAAGAAACAATATACTTTTTACTCAAATCCTCACCAATCTTGGTCAAAGATTGACATGGCATGGATGATACCAGAATTTAGAAAAGAAACGGAAGAGATAGAGATAATGCCTTGGGAAGACCATAACCCACTAAAGGTAATATGGAAAGGGCAGAAGAGAAGAAAGACGTGGATGATGAATAAAGAAATATTAAAAGAAAAATAATATATACAATTGATAAGGAAATGAATATATATTTTTAGAATAAATACAAAAGAGGAAACATCACCCCAAAACTTATGGGATACTGCAAAAGCGTATATAAGAAAAAAGAAAGAAAAAGAAAACAAGAAAAGGGCAATTGGCAAGAAGAACTAAAAGAAATATAATTAGATTTACAAAATGACCCCCAAAACAAAGTAAGACATAAATTAAACTTGGCAATGCAGGTTGACATGGCAAGAAATATTGAAATGGGAAAACAAAATTTATTTGAAAATGCATACAAACCAGGGTGGTGGTTAGCATACAAACTAAAAAATTGCACCCAAACTAAAAAAATGTATGCTCAAGAAAATATAGCAGAAGACAACATTAAACAGTATTTGAATAAGCTGAATTTAATAAAATTAGGAGGAACAAAGAGAGATACTAAATGGAGAAATTACTGTAACAGAATTAACAAAGAAACAAAAATAATAAAAAATACCAGACCCAGATGGACTCCCAGTAGAATTATTGTAGATGAAATACTGTTAGAAATTTTTAACAATGCATTCACAGAAGCCCTGATTACTCTTATTCCAAAAGAAGATTCAGACCCACAACAAATTAAAAATTATAGGCCAATTTCACTATTGAACACATTACAAATTATTTACATCAATAATTGTGGAAAGATTTTAAAAAGTGGGAAACAACAAATGTATACATTTCGATCAAAACCAGGTTTCTTCCTAAGAGGCAGATAAAAAATAATTTGAATAGATTTTAATATTCTAGTATAATAGATATACTAGAATACTATGAGACACGTCTGGATAAACAGGCAGCATTAATATTTTTAGATGCCCAAAAGGTGTTTGACAATTTGAATTGGAAATTTATTTTATTGCAATTGGAATACATGAAATTCAGAGGAAAATTTGTAAAAAATGATAGGGAAAATATATTCAACACATGTTGAATGTTGCTGAAAAATTTAAGATATTAAAAGGAGATAAAGATCCCCTGTATCCCCGGTACTATTTATATTAACTTTAGAAATACTGTTGAACAAAATTAGAAGTGAGAATGAAATAAAAGTTTTGCAAATAAACAAGGAATAGAAAACTCAGACGTTCACAGGCCATTTAGAGTTCATATTAGAACAACCAATACAAACAGGACCTAAATTAATGCAATGAATAGAAAAATAGAATAGAAGTAGCGGGATTAACAACAAATTGAAAACAGTCACTAATGAAAAATCTTACTAAAAAACAGGAGACTGAGTTGGAAGATATATTAGGCATTCAAATAATGAAAAAACCAGAAAAACAAAATAGTCTGGTTAATGCTGTGTTCATCACTTAAGGAAGACAATTACAATAAATTATTAGCACAGATAAAGAAAAATTGGAAAATAATTGTCAATATCAACTAATAAAAATATCAATAAAAATGAATATTTTACCATGGATATTGTTTCTCTTCCAAGTAATAGCTATTAAATTAGATAACTTTTTAAAGGATTTAAATAAAATGATATTAAATTACATCTGACAAGGAAAAAAATCAAGAATCAAAGCATTACAGGATAGCAGGGGCAGAGGAGGATTTGGACTCCTGCATTGGGAGTCATATTACCAAGCATTAATACTTATTTGGATTAAGGATTGGATGGAATTGAGGAATACAAGAACTTTAATATTAGAGGAGCATGGGCTCCAAATTGGGTGATATGCCTTTCTATAGGATGAAAAATACAGACAATATAACTATTTTCAAAGACACCTAATTGGAGATTCACTATTACAAACAAGACTAAAAATAAAGAAAAATCATAGAAAAATCCCAGAATGTCTATCACCTATAGAGATACTTATATAACTAAACACCTTGAATATTGATAAAATTAAAAGATATAAAGATTTATTAAATAGCCAAGGGGAACTGAAAACAAGATAAGAATTAAAAGAACAGGGTACAGACATTGATTGGTGGCCTTATATGCAAATTCAATCGATACAAAACAGACTGGGAACAATATGGGTCTCAAAAAGAAAAATACAAATGAGATAAAATATTATAAAGTATGGAGGATAAATTGATAACTAAATTTTACAACTACCTACTGAGATATAAATTGGAAGAGGAGGTAATTAAAGAATATATAATAATTTGGGATAAAAATTTCCGTTATAGAATTAGATAAATGGGAGAAATGATGGAATAAAAATTATAATCTAACAATGTAGCCTATAAGGAAAACATGTATAAAATATTTTATGGGTTGCACCTCCCACGTGCAAGATTGGCTAGAATGTTCCCCAAACTGCTCAAAAAGGTAACCAAACAGAGGGAACGTATTACTAGATGTGGTGGATGTGTCCCAAAATCAGAACATACCTAACAGATAACCAAATAATCCATAGAAATGAAACCAGAAATATTTTTATTGAGAGAATAGAATAGAATTCTTTATTGGCCAAATGTGATTGGACACAAGGAATGTGTCATTGGTGCATATCTCTCAGTGTATATATATTAAAAAGATACATTTGTCAAGAATCATGAGTACAACACTTAATGTCATAGGGTACAAATAAGCAATCAGGAAACAATATAAATCTTAAGGATACAAGCAACAAGTTACAATCATAGTAATAAGTGGGAGAAGATGGGTGATAGGAACCTGTAACATGTAAGAAAGAAGTACAATATCTTATTATATACATTACAACAGCTGCAAGAATAATATTTGCACAAAATTGGAAAAATAAAAACACATCAGCAGAAGAAAATTTGATTAGAAAAGTTTAAGAGTGCTCAAATGGATAGGCTTACAAAGGAATTACAAGAAAAGAGGAAACTGAAAATTATAAAATATGGGGAAATTGGTATGTTTGGCTAGAAAAGAGGACTAAAAAATGAGAAATTAAATGAAGATGACATTGGAATCAAAAGTTAGAAATAAATGAATGTACTGTATATAGAAAAGATATAGAAGGAATGGTAGAAATAGAGTACATTATTATTCGTTGTATAAAATGATTGATGAATAACATGTATAAAAAGAAAGGAGAAACTAGAGGAAAAAATTGAATAAGAAAAAATGCTTTAATAAAGTAAAAATGTTGATAAGGAAATTGTATATATTTCTGGGTTTTGTTTTTAAAAAATGTTTAATAAAAATTATTTCTAAAAAAGATACTTGTTTTTTCCTATGAGATAACATTGATATTCAGAGGTTTGATTTGCTGCAGCTGTGCAGTCTTCCTCGATTGATTTGACATACAACATCTGGAAAATTAGAGGAGCAAAATAGAAAATGGATGGAGCAGAATTTGAACCACACAAAAAGACAGATCTTAAATAATATCTCGTGTCTTGTCCCAACAACTTTTGGTATCTCCAGTCCCAACAATTCCTCTCAACAGTTTTACTCTCACCATGAGGAACAAACTCACTTTTTCTAAAGAGCCACATTTAATGTTTACAGGTATCCTGTTGTTATATGTATCATTTAGTGTAACTGTAAAAGGGACTTAAAATGTGAATATCCTGTCTTCTGTTCCAACTAGATTGTTATATCCCATTGGATGTTTCTTCACATATTCCGCACATAAAGTTAGGTGGATAAAGTTGAGAAAAGTACCCCATGATTCATGTCCCGTTACTGTACATGCTGAGAAAATAGTCAAGGATATGTCTTCCCCAGGTAGGGGTAACCAAATTCTTTTGGCTACTGTCTTGTTGTGTGCTAGACTCCAGTTAGTGTTTTGAGCCCTTATTTCTGCTTCAGTTTGTCGAATTGGGTTAGATTGTTGTGCCGTTGTCTTCATGAAGCTTCTCTTAATGGCAATTGAGTAACTTTAGTTGTAATGGTGAGGAAAATCTAAATAAATAAATAAATAAATAAAAGTGACATTGGAAAGTGACATTGGTAAAGCATTAGTTACACACCTTATGGGCCCAAGAGATGTATTAGGTGGACCCCAACTGTTCTGGAACATCATCTCTCTCCATATATAAGCAGGGCCTTTAATAATTATCAAGATTTTTTCTCTTTCTCTGCCAAATTTGGAGAGCTGCCATACTCTCTTTCATTGAGGGAACAACTGTTTCTTGCGCTTGTGGACAGGAATTCTGAGACATTCTGTTTGGGATTGGATGTTACACAGCTGGGATTAGAAACAGCTATATCATAGTTTTATGTCTATATAAATGACTGTGTTCTGTGGAGTTGCTGCATAATTGACACATCTTATCCATCATCTCTCCCCCAGGACATCAAGGTTCTGGCTGTTTGCCCAGGTTCTACATAGAGTGATAGCCTGTGGGTACTTGTTGAGACATTCTAGAAGGACAACTGAAGCGCTGGTTGTTTTGTTATCATTTTATGGATTTGTGTGGTTTTTCTAGTTTCAAATTTGTTGTGAGCCGCCCAGAGTTGTTCTGTTTTAAAAATAAAGAAATGGGTAATCGATTGAGTGTCTCCAGATGGTTTGGACTAGGCCTCTTACATACACTTTCTGGCTGTGCTAGCTGGGAATATTGGGAACAGAGATCCCAGCCAACCAGCAAGAACCATCTCTTTCTTACCCCAACTCTGTGATTAGCTACCCTGTTTTCCCCAAAATAAGACATTATCCACTGATCATCTAGGCCCTCGGCAGTCAGGATTCAGACCCAGCTACAGCACGGAAACTGCTTTGGTCACGCTGATGGATGGTCTCTGGCGGGCCCAGGACAAGGGTTTATCCTCTGTCCTGGTGCTTCTTGACCTCTCAGCGGCTTTCAATATCATTGATCATGGTATCCTGCACCGATTGGAGGGTTTGGTAGTGGGAGGCACTGTTTTACGGTGGTTCTCCTACCTCTCTGGTTGGTCGCAGTCCGTGTTAGTGGGGGGGGGGGCAGAGGTCGTCTCCTAGGTCCCTACCTTGTGGGGTTCCTCAGGGGTCGGTTTTCTCCCTTCTGCTGTTTAATATCTACATGAAACCGCTGGGTGAAATCATCCAAGGGCATGGGGTGAGTTACCATCTACGCTGGCAGCACCCAGCTGTACATCTCCACCCCATGTCCACTCAGTGAAGCAGTGGAAGTGACGTGCCGGTGTCTGGAGACTGTCAGGGTCTGGATGGGTGCCAACAGGCTCAGACTCAATCCAGACAAGACGGAGTGGCTGTGTGGGTACTGCCTCCCAAGGACACGTCCATCTGTCCGTCCATCACCCTGGGGGGGGAAATTATTGACTCCCTCAGAGAGGGTTCACAACTTGGTGTCCTCCTCGATCCACAGCTAACTTTAGAACACCATCTTTCAGCTGTGGTGAGGGGGGTGTTTGCCCGGGTTCGCCTGGTGCACCAGTTGCGGCCCTATTTGGACAGGGAGTCTTTGCTCATGGTCACTCATGCCCTTATCACCTTGAGGTTCGACTACTGCAATGCTCTCTACATGGGGCTACTTTTGAAGAGTGTTCGGAAACTTCAACTTGTCCAAAATGCAGCTGCGCGAGCAGTCTTGGGCCTTCCAAGAAATGCCCACATCTCACCATCACTCCGCGGACTGCATTGGCTACTGATCAGTTTCAAAGTGTTGGTTATGACCTATAAAGCCCTACATGGAACAGGACCAGATTATCTCCGAGACCGCCTTCTGCCGCACGAATCCCAGCGACCAGTGAGTTCCCACAGAGTTGGCCTCCTTAGGGTCCCGTCGACCAAACAATGTTGGTTGGCGGGACCTAGGGATAGAGCCTTCTCTGTGGGAGCCCCGGCCCTCTGGAATCAATTCCCCCCAGACATTCACACTGCCTCCTCCCTCCTTGCCTTCCGAAAGAGCTTAAAAACTCATCTTTGCTGCCAGGCTTGGGACTCTTAGATCTTCCCCTGACCACTGAATGCCTTAGTAAAACTGCTGAATGTTTGGTTAATAAGTTAATTGTTTGGTTAATCTTTTCTTTTAATTGTTTTTAAATTGTAGTATTAATTGGATTACATTATTGTTCTATTTTTATATATGCTGTGAGCCGCCCCGAGTCCTCAGAGAGGGGTGGCATACAAATCCAATTAAATAAAGAAATAAATCATAAATCATAAGCCCAATCGGGCTTTTGAGTGCATGGCAATAAGGCCAAGTGCTTATTTCAGGGTTTTAAAAAATATAAGAAAGGGTCTTATTTTCAGGGAAACACAGGTAAATATTTATTATTAATGTGATTTATAAGCCGCCTAGCTCCTTCCGGATTCATAAATATTTGTGGTTACTGTGAGAGAAACAGATGGAGAAAATGTTTTTATGTGTTCTGTCACATACAACCAATCCTTTGGCAGGCAAGAGGAGAGGATACGCATCCCCTGGCTTCTAGTCAAAGTTGAGAATATTCAAGCCCATAGCTGACTAGAAGAACAACACTTCTTTGATTGCCACTGACAGGCGCCCACGACAGCCGGCGTGAACAAAGGTTGCCAGCAGTTTTTTAAAAATAAAATAAAAGTGTAGTAGCAACCGGCTGCCAGCTGAGGGCAGCCTGGTTTCAAAAGCCTCATCCGTGCTTTCAGTTTCTGCCTACTTGTTTCTCCTTTTCCTGATGCTAATTTAAGAGCCATTCTTGTTATCAAGGGCATCAAGGTGGACCTTATAGAAGAGGGTGATTTGCTTGTTTCTGAACAGTCTTGAATTGCACAAAGCAGCATTGAACCTCTAATTTGTTCCCCCACCCAGTCCCCAGTTCATCTCCTTAGAACACAATGGCCCAATCGCACCCCAGCTTGAACTTAAATGTCACTCAGGAGCCATTCCTACCTTCTTCCGTCTTGCTCCTTTGAGTTAGGTCTATCCAGAGCACACAGAGAATGGGTACACTCTGCTGATGATTTTTAAAAAGTTGATCTTTGCACGAGTGTCAAGTTACCTGCATGCACAGTGCATGGCTGACTATCGACATGCTATTTATGTGAATCTATTTACAGATTATATTTGGATACATCCAATCCTGCAAAGGTTGAAATCTCCATTACGGTGGGTCCTAAATTGGGACTCTTACCAATACTGCCTTTTTTTTCTTCCTTCCCCTGTTTTTTGATACTTGCTGGAATCTTCTCACCTCTTAACAAATGTTCAGTTCTAGTGCAATAGAAAAACCTGCAACAGACACCAAGGTCCTAGTGTTCGGATCGACAGCTTATTTGGCTACATTTGAATTGCTGCAGAAGGGAGGGAGGGCCTTTGACTAAAGCAGTCTGTTGTGACATCCTCATTCACATCCTACCAATCGGTGGGCAGGACAGTATTAAAGTATTAATGTCATGCTGCATTAGATGGTTGGTTGCTGTTTCTTTTTTTCTTTTTAGTTGTGCTGCAACCGTTTCTCTCCCCCCCCCATCTATTTGTGCAGCTGCTTTTGCAATTAATGAGGCTATGGAGGAGGAGACGGGGTGGATAATGGGAAATGGGTTTTGAAATTTAATAGAAACAGCGAGTGAGCAAAGGGAGAGAGTTCTTAATAACAAGCTGCCCTTCACAAGGAGAAAAGGCAACTGACAGACTAATCGTTCCATGGGTTGATTAGGGACAAAAAGAAAGAAAGTCAATCAAGATCTGCGTCCCATGAAATATTAGGCAAGGTCCGAATAAAATAGCCAAATATCAAACTCGGGTATTTTGCCTTTCAGCACGATGTGACACAAATAATAAAAGGGAGAAAAAGTAGAAATAGCCAGGTTTTCCAGTATGGAGCATTCCGAAGAATAAAAAAATAAAATAGCCAGGTTTTCCAGTATGGAGCATTCCAAAGATGAAACAGAAGATCAAGGATTTTGCCACTTTAGTTAGAGCAGGGATCCCCAAAAGTCCGGGGCCAACTTGGTATACAGTGATCTCTCGATTAGCGCGGGGGTTACGTTCCAAGACCTCCCGCGCTAATCGATTTCCGCGTTATAGTGGTGCGGAAGTAAAAAACACCATCTACGCATGCGCGCCATTTTTTTCATGGCCGCACATGTGCAGATGGTGGAGTTTGCGTGTGGGCGGCGGGGAAGACCAAGGGAAGGTTCCTTCAGCCGCCCAACAGCTGATCTGCTCCGCAGCGCGGAAGCAGCGAGGAGCCGAAGATGGGGTAAAGGCAAAGGGGAAACCCTATCTTCGGCTCCTCGCTGCTGCCGCGCTGCGGAGCGGATCAGGTGTTGGGCGGCTGAAGGAACCTTCCCTTGGTCTTCCCGCCGCCCAGGCAAAGGGGAAACCCCAAGATCGCTTGCCGCTTGCCGCTTGCCGTATTGCAGCTTGGAGCCTTGCTTCGCCTCCTTCGCTGCAATACGGCAAGCGGCAAGCGATCTTGGGGTTTCCCCTTTGCCTGGGCGGCGCTGGGGCCATGTGGAGCCGCTCATCTAGGGGGGTGTGGACCGGCAAGGTGCCCTCCGCTCTCTCTCTTTCTCTCCCTGTTACCGGTGTGGTATAAGAGAGAGAAAGAAAGAGAAAGGAGGGCGACTTGCCAGTCCACGCCCCCCTGGATGAGCGACCCCGCATGGCCCCAGCGCCGGACTCCGCCGTTGCCTCCGCCCTTGTTCGGCTCTGCAGCTGAGAGGCCACGTCCACCCCCTCCTCGGTGTCCTCGGCACCCAGCGTCCCCATGCCGCCTCCACCTCCCGGTAATGCGCCCGACCTCTGCCTCTCTCTTTCTCTCTCATATACCACGCCGGCAACAGGGAGAGAAAGAGAGAGAGAACTAGCGCGGACTTATTTTTTAATTAATATTTTTTGAAAAACCGCGTTGCAGCGTTTCGCGCTAATCGAGACCGTGCTAATCGAGGGATCACTGTATATACTTGGAGCACTGAAAATTGGTCTGTCCCAATAGAAATTCAGACCAAAATCAATACAATCCCTGTCTGAGTTCAATCCATTTGATAATTATCAGGAACTTACTAATATCACAACCTACAATTACTTCTCACTAACAAAAATAACAAACATAATCAAACTAAGCCGTCACAATCCAAATGCCTGCTAGTTCGCAGGTACTACCCCTCCTCTCTCTTTTTTCTTCTCTCTTTTTTCTTCTTTTCTTTCCTTCCTCTTTCCTTTTCTATCCCACCTCCAATCACCTCTTCTTTCCACGTTATTCTTGGACTATTAAATACTACAGCTATAAGATTATCCAAATAAGAATATTGAATACAAAATATTTACATATAGACAAATATTTGGAATGTATATACAATAATATATATAAGCTGCTGTATAAAAATACTGTTTACCCCTCCCCCTTCTCTTTTTTGTATTCCCATCCCCCTTTTCCCTGTTTTCTTTTTTTAATATAATCTAATAAAGTATATTTTTTTAAAAAAGAAAAGAAAATTGGTCTTTCCCAAAACAGCTGCCACTGTCAATTTCCTGGAACAAATGAGGATAGTCCTATTCAAGCCTCTTTACTATTAGGAGTGCTGAGCTCCGGATTACCTTTCGGGAATCTTGTTTTCTTTAGAAATGAAAAAAGAAATGGTAACGATTTGAAATATCCCCACCCAAATGGCATATTGGAAATTGCAGAAAAAACAATGACTGCCAACCTGCCTTCCATTGAGGACCTGTATACTGCATGAGTCAAAAAGAGGGCGGGTAAACTATTCCCTGACCCATCGCATGCTGGACATAAATTGTTTCAAATCCTACCCTCAGAACAACGCTATAGAGTACTGCACACAACAATACATAAGAACATTTCCCCTCAAACACCATCACTCTGCTAAAGAAATAATTCCCTCACCACTGTCAAACTATTCACTAAGGCTGCATTACTATTACTGTTAGTTTTTCTCATCATTCCTATCGCCCATCTCCTCCCACTTAGGGCTGTATGACTATAACTTGTTGCTTGTATCCTTACAACATATATTAATATTGATTGTTTCCTGATTGCTTATTTGTACTCTATGACACTCATTAAGTGTGGTACCTCATGATTCTTGACAAATGTATCTTTTCTTTCATGTACATTGAGAGCATATGCACCAAAGACAAATTCCTTGTGTGTCCAATCACACTTGGCCAATAAAGAATTCTATCCTATCCTATTCTATTATTGTCCTTCCACAAGACTGGAAGGCTTGGAAAACACATTTGTAACTATGCCCAAGCCTACAACTCTTACAAAACACCTAATCTTGCTATACAGGTAGTCTTCAACTTATAATCAGAATTTTTGTTTCTAAATAAGACACTTGTTAAGTGAGTCATGTCCAATTTTAATCATCTTTTTGTCAGGGTTTATTTATTTATTTTATTTATTTATTGGATTTGTATTTATTTATTTTATTTTTATTATTTGGATTTGTATGCCGCCCCTCTCCGTGGACTCGGGGCGGCTAACAACAGTGATAAAAACGATACGTAGCAATCCAATAATAAAACAACTAAAAAACCCTTATTATAAAAACCAGACATACGTACTGACATACCACGCATAAACTGTAGAGGCCCAGGGGGAAAGAATATCTCCGTTCCCCCATGCTTGACGGCAGAGGTGGGTTTTAAGGAGCTTACGAAAGGCAAGGAGGGTGGGGGCAATTCTGATCTCTGGGGGGAGTTGGTTCCAGAGGGCCGGGGCCACCACAGAGAAGGCTCTTCCCCTGGGTCCCGCCAAACGACATTGTTTAGTTGACGGAACCTGGAGAAGGTCCATTCTGTGGGACCTAATCGGTCGCTGGGATTCATGCGGCAGAAGGCGGTCCCGGAGATAATCTGGTCCGGTGCCATGAAGGGCTTTGTAGGTCATAACCAACACTTTGAATTGTGACCAGAAACTGATCGGCAACCATTGCAGACTGCGGAGTGTTGGTGTGACATGGGCATACCTAGGGAAGCCCATGATTGCTCTCGCAGCTGCATTCTGCACGATCTGAGGTTTCCGAACACTTTTCAAAGGTAGCTCCAGGTAGAGAGCGTTGCAGTAGTCGAACCTCGAGGTGATGAGGGCGTGAGTGACTGTGAGCAGTGACTCCCGGTCCAGATAGGGCTGCAACTAGTGCACCAGGCAAACCTGGGCAAACGCCCCCCTCGCCACAGCTGAAAGATGGTTCTCTAATGTGAGCTGTGGATCGAGGAGGACGCCCAAGTTGCGGACCCTCTCTTAGGGTTGCTAAGTGAATCAATGCAAGTAAGTGAATTGGATGGGTGTTAAGCAAATCAAGCTTGTCCCATATACTGCTTGTCAGCAGCTGGTTGGGAAAGCAAATTGTGATCATATGACTGGAATACTGCAATTATTGTAAGTATAAGCTAGTGCATGAGTTTTGACTGTGGGGTGCTGCAAGTGTGAGGACCAATCATAAGTTACATTTTTTTCAGTGTGGTTTAACTTCAAATGGTTGCTAAGTAAATCATTATTTATAGACTACTGTATGTGCATATTCAATCAATAATTGAAACTTGCTACAGATTCAAAAAATAAATAGTCCAAACGTGCTTCAGGTTTGATCAATATATACATAAATAGCTTGTTGGCTAGCATCATCTCAGAATGGAGTTCCTCTTTATTAGTACCTTTCTACAATTCCATTATTTGCCTCACATGGGCTTAGTTCATCCCAGTTTCTAGAGATCCCATTAATACAGGAGTTTATTATTTTACTAAGAGACCATAACTTGTTCCTTCACCCCAGAGTAATTTGGTGTAGCCTATGATTTCCATCCCCCCTTTTTTTTGCACTGAGCTGCCTCCAACCAAGCAAGTTAGCAAGCCATCTTAAAGCTATTGCAGACTCCTTTTTATCATATTTTTTCATCTTTTCCTAATGTCCAACCTGCAGGTGGATCACAACTCAAAGCCAAGATCAGATGGAGCCAATCAAAATAGCACATTTTGGAACAGAAGCAATTCTAATGTGCCAAATGAACTGGAAGGGTGAGAATTGTCTACTTGAGAACAAATGTTCGAAGACGTTTTCAATATATATATTCTGGAGAATCTGCTTTCAGGACATCACAGAATAGGTTTTCTTCTGTCGAGCTCTCTGGTAGAATTCAGACACACACACGTTTGAAACTTCAAAACAATGTTCTTTATAATGAAAAGTCACTTAAACCAAGCCCTCTTTTGGTATAGCAAAGAGCACTCGTCTCCAAACAAACTGGTAATTTGTACAAGTCCCTTATCAGTTCTGTGATACTTAGCTTGCAGCTGTGAGGCAATTCACAGTCCTTCTTTCACAAAGTGAAACACACTTTGCTCTGGTTTAGTTTCAAAGTGGGGAAAAATCAGCACACAAAAAGTCAAAGTCAGTAAAGCAGTCACGAAACACAACGATCAGATAATCCTCCACATTGGCCAAACCCACAGGCTGCTATTTATAGCAGCCTCACTAATGACCTCAGCCTCACCCAACCACAGGTGGCCTCATTTTCTTTGATAATAATCTCTCAGTTGTTGTTGCCTATGCATCGCTCTCCGCATGCGTGGCTGTATCATTAACTCTTGTTCTGAATCCAAGGAGGAGCTAGATAATTGATCTCCTTCTGAGCTGTCTGCCACACTCTCCTCCTCCCTGTCACTCATGTCTTCTTGGTCAGAGGAGCCTTCATCAGCAGATTCCACCAGGGGAAAAACAGGCCTGCAGCATGTGGATGTCTCCCCCACATCCACAGTCCTTGGGGGGGGGGAGCTGGGCCAGAGCTAACCACAACAGGTTTACCCCTCTGTTTTGAACAGCAGTTGGATTTGCAAAGATTAGTAAATCTTTGGTATGAAATAATTGCTTTTCCCCAGCCGCTGTCTACAACCTGAACTTTCTACGATGAAGTCTGTTAGATTCACATGTAAATGAAAAGGCAAGTCACGGGAACAGTTCAGCATCTTTATTGTCTATTACAGTGATTTTCAACCTTTTTTGAGCCGCGGCACAATTTTTACATTTACAAAACCATGGGGCACATCAGGCGGGCGGGCGGGAGTAAAAAAAGTTTGGACAAAAAAATTATCTTTCTCTTCCTCCCTTTCACTCTATTTCCCTCTCCCTCCCTCTTTCTCTCCCTTTCTTTTTTCTCTCTCTCCATCCCTCTCTCTCTTCCTTCCTTCCTCTTTTTTGCTCTTTCTCTCTCTCCATCCCTTTCTCTCTCACACCTTCCCTCCCTCTCTCTCTCTCTCTTTCTTTCTCTCTTGCTCTCTCTCTCATTCTCTTTCTTTTTCTCTCTCTTGCTTTCTTTCTCTCTCTGAGCTTCGCGGCACACCTGACCATGTCTCACGGCACACTAGTGTGCCACGGCACACTGGTTGAAAAACACTGGTCTATTAGCTAGAATTAATACGGACTGAAGTTAGGCTGCAGGGAAGCCGCTTTTAAGGGCTTCCCTGAAGCTTGCTAGCGATTGACACGAGTTCAATTCTCCTGCCGCTAGATTAGCCAGTCAGCAGCAGCTATGCAAATTCCTACTACATACGTCCGTATGTAACAAGGTTCTTGAGGACAACCATCTTGGAGTGGAGCAGAAGGTGGTGGCTTGCTTACCGCTTGGCAAAGCGAGACCAGATGGTACTACTATCCCAGTTAGGCCTGCACAAAGCAGTTTGACCTCTCTGAACCATAAAGGCTTGGGGGACTGCTTGATGAACAAAACTGGATTAGATCGATGTGTTGGCGTGAAAAGAAACAATTGTCAATAGTGTAGCCATCTCTCTTAGGCTTTCAAATCTATTTCAAGGATGAAGGGAAGGGAGGAAAAAAAATGAGAAACTGAAAAGGCTCTTATGAAAACTATGGACAACAATTCAGGTGGAAGCTGAAGCTGAGACAAAGAAATAGTTCCTTTTCTCAGCTATTTTTGTTGCTCTGCAGCTTGGGTGATTCTAGCGTGGTCCTTCAGCTTTTGAGATGCTCTTCTGTGCTGTAAGCCATCACGACAAACATTTACCAAGATTTTTTTTAAAGGAAACATCATTTACCCTGAGCTCTTGTTCTGCTGCCACTTTTATACAAATGCAATATATTAGTTTTGTTTTGTGTGTATGGGAGGGGGTTGTCTAAATGTTTGGCATTCCAGAAGAAATAAAACAAAGGGAATTCCTATCTGCAGCCCACTTCTTGGTTATCCTTTGCTGATGCTGGATGTTCCCTAATATTGAAAAAGTCAAAAATTAGGATTCAGCAGAGATGATGGGGCTGTGTATTCAAGCCTCCAGAAGTTGTGAATGCTCCAAGACTGAAAGTTTTAAAGAAGATGTTGGATAACCATTTGTCTGAAGTGGTGTAGGGCTTCTTGCTTAAGCAGGGGGTTGGACTAAAAGACCTCCAAGGTCCCTTCCAACTCTGTTGTTGTTGTTGTTGTTATTGTTGTTACTCCCTATTGAAGATCTCTTCCTACATCAGATCCCTCTAATTATTTTCCATTGCTTGCCAGAGAAAAAAACAGAGAAAGAGGAAATAATACTGCTCTCCTGGTTTGGCTGCCCATTTTTTTATTTTTTTATTTTTATTTTGTCATGGTGGTTATTAGAGGTATGTGTAGTCTGATAGTTCTTTTGACTTCGAGCAAGGAGATGATATAGAGGTCATCAGCAGTGTTACAGCCAGAGAATAGAGTTTGCCAGTCAACAGTTGAGAGACAGGCATGTATAAATTCATAGTTGCTTTTTTAAAAGTTGTACTTAGGTATCCCATTATTAAGGTGATTCTTCCAACAGTGTAGATTGAGGCTGAAGTCTATCATGATGTGGTCACTTTTGGAAAAGTGTTCTTTCATTTGTAGTCAATAAATTGCACTTTTGCTGTTGCAGAATATGAGGTCAAGGCAGTTGTTGAGTTTAGTATTGTTCGTTACTAGTTGGTGGAATCCTAGATTGGTAACAGCATTGTATAGGTTGTATGGATGGGTTCAGTCATGCATTCATTTAGGGTCCGATTAATGAGAGATAGATTGAGGTCTCTGTTCTGTCGGGCTCTCTGGTTGAATCCTCCCAAAAATTCACAGGTACAAATTTCAGACACACACACATTTGAAAATTCAAAACAATGTTCTTTATAATGAAAATTTACTTAAACTAAGCCCTCTTTTGGTAGAGCAAAGAGCATTTGTCTCCAACCAAACTGGTAATTTGTACAAGTCCCTTATCAGTTCTGTGATACTTAGCTTGCAGCTGTGAGGCAATTCACAGTCCTTCTTCTTTCACAAAGTGAAACACACTTTGCTTTGGTTTAGTTTGAAAGCAGGGAAAAATCAGCACACAAAAAGTCAAAGTCAGTAAAGTAGTCACGAAACACAATGATCAGATAATCCTCCACAATGGCCAAACCCACAGGCTGCTATTTATAGCAGCCTCACTAATTACCACAGCCCCACCCAACCACAGGTGGCCTCATTTTCTTTGATAATAATCTCTCAGTTTTGTTGCCTATGCATCACTCTCCTCATGCATGGCTGTATCATTAACTCTTGTTCTGAATCCAAGGAGGAGCTAGATAATTGAACTCCTTCTGAGCTGTCTGCCACACTCTCCTCCTCTCTGTCACTCATGTCTTCTTGGTCAGAGGAGCCTTCATCAGCAGATTCCACCGGGGGCAAAACAGGCCTGCGGCATCTGGATGTCTCCCTCACATCCACAGTCCTTGGGGCAGGAGCTGGGCCAGAGCTAATCACAACAGTCTCCAAGAAATATAAGGGGGTATGGCATTGGGCAGGAGGCTGCCCACGCTAGCACTGAAGTTAATTTGTTTGCGTGTGTGATGTCGTAGTCTGGGGCTCTGTAACAAAGTAGGAAGCGAAGTGTGGTATTTAAGGACAGATCACAATGATGGTTCCAGGAAGGGTGAGATCATGTGTAACTTGGATATTTTTTATTGTAGGTTTAGTATCTTTTTGTAGAATATAGCTACTCTGCCTCCTCTGAGGGATTCACAGTAAGACCAGAAGACAAGGTAGTTTCTTGCTGTGATGATGGAGTCAGGGAGGGATGCGTTTAGAACATCCATTGCTTCTTCTGACCTCTGTGGCCATCTGGTTAATCATTCTTGTCTCCAATCCCTTCTGAAATACTTGACCCTGGCTAGCTCATTGTTCTGCTTGTTGTTCCTTTGTGCAGGCAAAACAATCCAGATCAATTGCCCCTTTGGTTACAGGATTCGCCTTGTAGGATCCTCTCTGTGTGTGTCTTCCAACTACCTCATAAACAGCAAGACACAATGGCTAATTTCTCCTACTGCGTGAGGGCTGTTTGTATTTATTTAATGCTGCAAACAGTTCTCAAAGGGAAATGTGAGAGAGAAGAAGCAGCTTTGGTGGCATTTGTGTTTTCTACTGGAGGATCCTTCATTTCAGGTAGGGGGTCTTCCTCCAAATTCCCTTTCAGAATTCAACATTTATTTTTATTTATTTATTTGTTAAGTATTATTTATTTATTTCTTTATTAAATTTGTATGCCGCCCCTCTCTGTAGCCTCGGGGCGGCTCACAACAGTAATAGAAAAACAATGTACAATACAAATCTAATAATTAAGACTAAAAACCCATAATTTAAGAAAACATACACACAACATACCATATATAAACAGTATAGGCCTGGGGAAGTTATCTCAGTTCCCCCATGCCTGACGGCAGAGGTGGGTTTTAAGGAGCTTACGAAAGGCCAGGGGGGTGGGGGCAGTTCTAATCTCAGGGGGAGATGGTTCCAGAGGGTCGGGGCCACCACAGAGAAGGCTCTTCCCCTGGGCCCCACCAAACGACATTGTTTAGTCGACGGGACCCAGAGAAGGCCAACTCTGTGGGACCTAATTGGTCGCTGGGATTCGTGCGGCAGAAGGCGGTCCCGGAGATATTCTGGTCCGATGCCATGAAGAGCTTTATAGGTCATAACCAACACTTTGAACTGTGACCGGAAATTGATCGGCAACCAATGCAGACAGCAGTATGTATTGGTAATATACATAGATATAACATTGTTTATATACATAGGATGGGTACTGATAAGAGGGAACATTAGGACAGGGGCGGTAGACACGCTGGTGCACTTATACACACCCCTTAAAAATGTTTCTTGGGGGGCAGCTCAAGAAACACAAGCTTTGAAGAAATAGCCAGTGTAGTCTAAGAGTTAAAAAACACCAGGCTAGAGTTAAAAACTAGGAGAAGCAGAGTTATGCCTTAGGCATGAATGCCAGCTGGGTAGCTGATCACTTTCTCTCAGCCTTAAGAAGGTTCTGGCAAGCCACAAGAAAACTATTTGAACTTCTCCCTGTGGTCACCAGGAGTCAGGATTGTCCTAAGGGCGCTTATAAGGGCAATCCCTATGATATCAAAATGTTTTCATATGTAATACTGATTCATATGTCAGTATTGCACCTTCACACAGAAATAAATACCTCAGATCAAGAAATACAGTAAATTCCAACATGTCACCTTAGAAGCAGGGTAGGCAAAATTGGCTCTTTTATGACTTGTGGACTTCAACTCCCAGAATTCCAGAGCCAATCATGGTAGCTCAGGAATTCTGGGAGTTGAAGTCTACATGTCATAGAAGAGCCAACTTTCCCTACCCCTGGTTTAGAATATCCATTCACTGCAGGTGTCCATGTGCAGTAATAAACTTAGACTTTGTTGATTTGAATGTGATCAGAGTAGATGTTCGATGTTGCCATATGTGCACGTATTGGGAAGCGGTGCTGCTCTTCACAAACATTAAATAAGTTTATCCTAACAGATGTGTTAGAGTGGGCCTGGCAATTCCCAGGATCCCCAGCCATGTTGTCAATCCTAATAAACCTGGAGGACATCTGGTTGAAAAAATTGTGTCCCATTATGTGAGGCCTTCTCTCTCTCTGCCACATAGCTGATGAGGCAGCAGCAGGTTTTTATGAGAGCTTCATGAACTATCCTCATGAAAACTGATGGCTGTCCATGTTGACAAATCTCTTATGTCCATGGCACAGCTGGAGATGCCAAGATTCCTGAAAGGTCTGTAAGGGAGTGCATAAGCCCACCATTGTGACTACCATCCCTGTCCTACTGCCTAATTTACCTGTACCTACTTTGCTAATGTTTATGTATATGTATATACCAATATCTACTATCTTGTACATGTTTGACAAATATAAAATATAAAATAATATAAAATAATATAAAATAATGTAAAATAATATAAAATAATGTAAAATAATGTAAAATAATATAAAATAATAAATATAAAATAAATATAAAATATAAAATAATATAAAATATAAAATAATATAAAATATAAAATAATATAAAATATAAAATAATATAAAATATAAAATATAAAATATAAAATATAAAATATAAAATATAAAATATAAAATATAAAATATAAAATATAAAATATAAAATATAAAATATAAAATATAAAATATAAAATATAAAATATAAAATATAAAATATAAAATATAAAATATAAAATATAAAATAATATAAAAAATAAAATAAAACAAAACAAAAGATGGTGAGATAAATCCTGGCCTCAGACAGGCAAACAGTGACTAAAGAGGCCAATGGGGAGAGAGGAATCAACATGGCCTCCAGACCCGCATTATTTCAGTGCTAGTGGGAGTTGCCCTGATTTGTCTCCCTCAGCAACGGCTCTCAAAGTTAGGCATCCCTCTGAACTGGCACAGGACTGAATCATCCATTGCAGAGGATACATAAAAATGTTTCCATCAGGAAGCAGATGAGCTTAGAATGGGCTTCAGACCGTGATTCAGATGGCCTTGCTCAATTGGGTTACTGTAAAGCTTGCTACATGGTACTGGCCTTGAAGGCCCTCTGCAAGCTATCGTTGTTCCAGAACCCACCGGTGCAGAGAGTATTCGAAGTGTCCTATGCTTATGGGACCTCACTGTCCTGCAAGCTGCAAAGAGTATTGTCAATTTAAGGGCTAGTTATCCCCTTTAAAGGTCTTCATGACAAAAGGCCTGGCTCTCTGAGAGACTGCCTCACTCTGGTTATTTTTGTCCCATCTGGTGAGCTGAGTGGGAGCACTCTGGGTCCTATTGATTAAACAGTGCCGTTTTATGAGCTTTCTCTGTTCTGCCACTTGCCCTCTGAAATCACATTTCCCCAAAGATTCATGCAGCTTCCAGTTATGTGATATTTATTATGATTGTTGCCCTCCTAAGCCTTATGATAGGGTAGTTGTGGGGCCATGTTTTGTTATGTGTGTTGATTGTGTATTGTTGTTCCAGGCAGGCAGAGTTGCTTGGTTATTCATATCTTTATAGGGTGTTCTTTATTTATAGGCCACCCAGGGTCATGGCTCATTAAGGAGTCAGGAAGGGACAGAGGGAGGGAGGGAGGGTGGGAGGGAGAGAAAAAAAAGGAAGAGAGAGAGACAGAGAGAGAGAGAGAGAGAAGAAAGAGAAAGAAAGAAAGAAGAGAAAGAAAGAAAGAAGAGAAAGAAAGAAAGAAGGAAAGAAAGAAAGAAAGGATGGAGGGATGGAGGAAGAAAGGGAGGGAAGGAAGGAAGGAAAGAAAGAAAGAAAGAAAGAAGGAAAGAAGGAAAGAAAGAAAGAAAAGAAAAAAAAGAAAGAAAGAAAGAAGGAAGGAAAGAAAGAAGGAAGGAAAGAAGGAAAGAAAGAAAGAAAAGAAAAAAGAAAGAAAGAAAGAAAAAGATTTGAGGTCTGATGTTATCCTAGCAAACCAGATTCAACCTTACTGATTATTGCCTCATAGCCTTTTTTCTCAATCAGAAGAAAAAAGGGTTGGAAAATATTCATACAAAGAGGAAATTGAATGCATAGGTTGTGTCTCCTCTCATCTAACTTTCAACAATTGCAAGGTACAATTGTGAGGTATAATTGAAAGTTGTACCTTTTTAAGAAGAACCACAAATGTAAAGAGCAGAGATGATTTTGCTGATGTTGCTGGGAATTTCTCAGGAAGTCTGAAGGGAACAAGCAAGAATGATACTAATTGCATTGCTTTCTGATGAGAGAAGACAACTGAGATGCTTGCTGCTAAAACAATGCTCTGTGACCCTATGCACTCAGGGATATAATATTTAAAGGCAGATGCTGTTTGCCTTGCTGTTTGTTTAGTCTTCTCATTCTGCCATCTTTCCCCCCAGAATCTTCCCTGAGTTATTATCGGAGTCACCAAAATATCTTTCTTTCATTTCTGCCCGATAGGTGATGTATATGCTGTATGATGACATAGCTCAAAATACTGTATAAGAACATTCAGAATTCCCTCTGAAAGGAGAAAAATTAACACAAACGGAGCCCTGGCATTTCTCTAGAAATATTTCCATCTACTCCACAAGCAAAACAAGGCTTTTGTTACAAATAAACGACACACATTTTGCTGAGGAAGTAAGGCAAGTCCAATTAGGTGATGCCTCCTAGAATTCAAAATCTGAAAAGGAATGCCTTCCCGAAAGCTTGCTGCGGTGGCCTGTCTCCGTTTTTCATAACTGCGATGCACGATGAACATCAAATATATACCAATAACAAGCCAAGGCACACAGTGGTACTGTTGTTTGCTTCAGGCATGTCGTAAGAAAGCCTAGGCACACATCTGTGTGGGCATAGGCAGCCAGTACTCCTGAGAATGCTGCCTTGTACTTTCCTTCTGCCGCGCTGAACAAAAAGATTTGGTGCCGTGTCTTTCGCACGAACATGTTGGAGAGAGAGAGAAAAAACACTTCAAGGAGAATAACCATGTCTTTCATGCACCAATTACAAGTCAAAGCTCTTCTCAGCGGGATTCAACGATATCAAAGTTGGCTCCCTGTCTGGGGAAATCCATGACATAATGCAGAATACTATTAAAGGAGCTGCCTCCCAAAATATTTTAAAGAGGCTCCTTGGTGCTCCCTGAGCTTGGTTGTTTTCTTGCAGAAGTTTCATTACATCGTCAGGATGATCCTCCCTGAAACATTTGCAAGGAAACAACGGAGCTCAGGGAGCACCAAAGGACTCCACAGTTCGACCCTGAGCTGCAATGGTTCTTTTCTAAAGTATATTATTCTAGGATTTAGAACTATCTGAATGAACCACACTGTATCCAGGCAAATGTTCATGTGGTGAGGCCCATCTCAAGAGGGCAGGCAATTGGTCTGAGGTCTACCATTCTCCCCGACCTCAAAGATGTCACAGTGTGCAGTTGGAGTCTCCTTGCACCTGATCCCAAAATACGAGAGCCCTGAACTCTCCTGCAAATCAGAATGGATCAACCTCACACTTGGTGCTGCTGTCAGGCAGAGAAAAGCAGCTGCCCCAATGTTGTGCCCTCTCTCAGAGAAGGAGAAGGAGATGAGAACATAGACTCTGGGTTGCCTGTTTCGTTCAAAAGCTTGGATCAGGGAGGAGGTGGAAACGGAACAAGATCCTTCTGGATTCTGCAACGTAAATCCCTGATCCATAACTCCTAAGCATTGTCTTGTCCATGATGGTGAACCTTTTTCCCCTCGGGTGGCAAAAGCACATGTGTGTTCTCTATCGTGCATGTGTGAGTGCCCACACCCATAATTCAATCCCTTGGAGGGGGAAAACGGCCTCCCCCTTCCACCCGGAGACCCTCCGGAGGCTGGAAATGGCCCATTTCCCAACTTTATTTATTTTATTTATTTATTCAATTTTTATGCCGCCCTTCTCCTTAGACTCAGGGCGGCTTACAACATGTTAGCAATAGCACTTTTTAACAGAACCAGCATATTGCCCCCACAATCCGGGTCCTCATTTTACCCACCTCGGAAGGATGGAAGGCTGAGTCAACCTTGAGCCAGTGATGAGATTTGAACCGCTGACCTTCAGATCTACAAGTCAGCTTCAGTGGCCTGCATTACAGCACTCTACTTGCTGCGCCACCACGGCTCATCTGGTGGGCTTGGTAGGTCCTTTTTTAAAAAAACCAAAAACACCCTCCATCCCCCCCGAGGCCCTCTGGAAGCCAAAAATGTCCTCCCAGAGTCCTGTGCAAGCTGAAAATGAGCTGAGCTAGGGCAACGGCTTGCGTGCCCGCAGATATGGCTCCACATGCCACCTGTGGCATCTGTGTCATAGGTTGCCCATCACTGGTCTATTCTAAGCCCTTCAAATGACCATTTCCCAATAATCTCTGTAGAACAGATTTCACGGTGCTCTCTACCTTGGCTGTATAACACGATCCTCTTTCTTAATCCTTGGTTCTCTGCAGGGCAAAAGGGTATAAGGTTGCCATATGAATTGGGCTTATGTTAGAGCCGTACTTAGCTCGGTTCTTACAACCTGCTTAGCTGAGTCAGTGGTGATTGGTGGGGGTAGTTAGTACATCAGGAAGGGCTCAGCTGACCCAATTCAATTAACTCTCGACAAGTTAATTTTATTTGAAAAACAATTCAGTGTAGCTGGTTTGCGGTGAGGGCATCGAAACCTCATCAAAACCCCCAGAAGGGAAGACCTATAGAACAGCTAAAAAAGCAAGTCTTTCCATTTATAATACTTAACTATCAAAATCTGGATACATAGAACATATACAGTAGTACCTCTAGTTATGAACTTAATTCGTTCTCTGACTGAGTTCGTAAGGAGAAAAGTTCGTAAGAAGAAGCTATTTTTCCCATAAGGATTAATGTAAAAGCAAATAATGCGTACAAACCCATCCCAAAACTCACTCCTTTTGCCTTATTACTATGTTTAAAACAAAAATAGTACACCTGTACATACACAGAAATCCATAACAATACATAAGAATTTTTTAAAAAGTAACAAAAAGTTTTAAGTTACCTTGTAAGATGTGACGGCTGGAGGACTAGGTACTTGAGCGATGGGAGGTGGGAGGTGGATGGGTTATGGTGACAAAAAGAAAATGGATCAATGACTCTGTCACCTGATGCGCTCTTAGAGACTCGCTCATGGGTCACGCGTAATGGAGGGAGCCAGGAAATTTTTCCGGGCTCAGGGTTCATAAGTGGAAAATGGTTTGTGAGAAGAGGCAAAAAAATCTTTAACACTCGGTTCGTATCTAGAAAAGTTCATAAGTATAGGTGTTCGTAGGTAGAGGTACCACTATAATTCAAAAACACAGACTGTAGGGGACAGACCACATCTATTGCTGCCTGATCAACTGGGAAAGCTGACATCCCTGATAAAAGTGAGTGGTTGGAACACATTAGTGTGAAATACCCCATTGGCAAAACCACAGTAGGGATATTTTAAGAGATGGTACAATATTGTCAGAACCGCATCTTTGCTTGAATGAACTCCCATAAAGCTAGGGTTTTTGTGGCTGTATATAAAATATATTCATGTGTGGGTCGTCCTCAACTTATAAATCACAATTGAGCCCAACATTTCTGTTGCTAAGTGTTGTGGTTGGCTCTGGCCCAGCTCTTGCCCCAGGGAATGGGGAGGTGGATGCAGGGGAAACTTCAACATGTCATAGGCCTGTGTTATTGCCAACAGAATCAGTTCAGAGTTTAGTTTCCTCGGACGAAGAAGAAGGTGGGAGTGACTCAGCAGAGGAGGGCTTGGCACACAGCCAAGGCAGTCAATCTTCCTTATTTTCTATAGCTTCAGATGATGACATTTTGGACCCACGCAAGCGCAGAATTATGCGTAGAAGAGACCAAGTAAGAACATATTACAGGAAATAAGGGAGGCCACCTGTGTTTGGGTGGGGCTCCAGTAATTAGGGCTGCTGCTATAAATAGCAGCATGTGGGTTTGGCTATTGTGGAAGAGTATCTGTTGCAGTTTCATCCGGAATCTTGTGTGCTGGACTTTGTTGCTTTTTCACGCCTTTGAAACCAAAGCAGAGCGGCGTGTATGTGTGTCTCCCTTCGTTGGAAGAAGAAGGGGTGTGAAGTTTCTCCACAGCTGCTGGCTAAGTACTTAATGACTGCTTAAGGGAAATTGTACAGACTACCTGGTTGTTTTGGGAAGAGTGCTCTTTGCAATACAAAAAGTGTGCTTAGTTTATTTTGACTTTTGTGATAAAGAACATTGTTTTGAATTTTCAAACATGTGTTTCTGTTTCTGAAATTTGTACCCTTGAATTTTCGGGAGGCTCCTATCAGAGAGCCCGGCAGAACACTAAGTGAGATATTTGTTAAAGGAATTTTGCCTCATTGTACGACTTTTCTTGCCGCATTTGTTAAGCGAATCGTTGGAATTATTAAATTGGTTGCAAGGTTGTTAAGCAAATCTGGCTTCCCTCTTGTCTTTGTTTGTCAGGAGGTCGCAAAAGGTGATCACATGACCCCAGGAGACTGTAACCATCATAAATATGTGTCAGTTGCCAAACATCTGAATTTTGATCACATAACCATGGGGATGCTGTGTAAAGGTGGCAAAATGGTTGTAAGTCATTTTTTTCAGTGCCATTATATCCTCCAACGGTCACTAAACAAACTGTTGTAAGTAGATGACTACTTGTATATAAGATCCTTTAGGAGGGATAGTTGATATTGAAAATCAAAGAGCAATCTTTTCATTTGTGCTCGTGTTCTTCATGTAATCACTTTGTCCCCTGAGAATAGGTGGACAAGCTATGGCACCACTGAGCTGAGTTAGATCTACTAACTACTTTCCGACTCATTTCAGACAAATATGAAAATTCTCATAAACTGGGCATGCGGGAAGACCAATCAGTGGGAGAGAAGAGTGTTTGGTTTGTCAGAAACTTGGCTTAAGGCAAACCCCCCTCCAAAAGCCCCAAACCACCAACAGATAAATTTTAAAAAGGAAGTAAGGAAAAGAAAGTTTGTTTCAGAGCTGTATAAATAATGAAGAACGGAAGGACTGAAAAGTAGAGAAAAGTATCCTACAGTTTGTTCTGCCGGCGTGTTTCAACCACCCATAATTACAGGGTAATTAGTCCAGGAAGACACACACCACACGATAAAAGGAAAATCCAAAAGTTTTTATAAACAGAAAAACAGAAACAGCTCCCTTTTTAAACGTCAAAGGGATTTTCTGGTACACACAAGGCACAGGTTAAATGCAATCCAATTGCTCACCCAATAACTGGGAAATTGAGTCCAATTCTAAAGTCCAGAGAGTCCACACACAATCTTGAACAGCACAAAAACCACGATCTTGACGAAACAATGAATCAGATAAACTGCCATGAGGCTAAAACTTTTACCTGTAGCACTAATTACAGAAGCCCCACCCAACCACAGTTGGCCTCATTTTCTCTTGTAATAATCCTTCAGTCGTTGTCTCCTATGCATCACTCTACGCATACGTGGATGTGTCATTAATTCTTGTTCAGAATCCAGGGATGATACAGATGATTGATCTCCTGGGTTGTCTGCCAAACTCCCCTCTTCCCTGTCACTCACGCTTCTTTGGTCAGAGGAGACTTCGTCGGCAGATTCCATTGGGAGCAAAACAGGCCTGTGGCATGTGGATGTTTCCCCCACATCCACCTGCACATTCCTTGAGGCAGGAGCTGGGCCAGAGCTAACCACAACACAGTTCAGGGGTCTTTTCAGCCCAGAGACAGAAGAGGATTCTTGGCCATTCTGTACCTACAAAGTAGGACACTAACTATGGACATATCTTTGAAAAAGCTGGTGAAGTACGTTGGCATTCTGAATGTGAAGGGTGCTGCGTAGCGTAACCTATGGTTAAAGTTTCTGGTTAAGAAGCTAAGGTAAAGCTTGCTTTGCAACGAAGAGTCTACTAGCCGGACTTGGATTGCTAATGAGACTTTTGACCTAAAAAATAACAAGATGTGGGCTTAGAAGATCAAGAGAATTCCTAGAGCAGAATTTGATAAGGTATAACAAGAGCAGCAGAAGAAAATGGGGAGTGATCCCCTTTAGGATTCACTAATGGAAGTGCTTCCTTGCTGGAACTTGCTATCATGACTCATGAGTATTCATGAGTCAATTGCTGCAAGAATGAATGTTTGAGCTAACATAGCTTAGCATGGGAAAGCGCTCAAGCAGTAGTGGTATTGGGTTGGAAAGAGTCTATAAAATGGACATTACAGAACTGGTACTGGTACATGGTGGATCATATTCATTTTGAAATCATGGAAATAAGATTAAACAACTTTGATGAAAATAAATTAGAGAAGCTGATGGCACGATGGAATAAGGTGAAAGGTTATATGCTGAGTAGAATCTGTGACGAAAATGTGTAAAATAAACTCCAATCACTCTTTTAATAATAAATAATAATAACAAATGCAAAGTAGAGCTAAGGAAATAATATATATATATAAACTACTAAATATTTGAAACCCCCACAATTGGTGGTGGTGGAATTGTCAGTCGGGTGATGGGCACATGCACTGTGCACCGTTTTATGTTTGTTTTATGTAACTTTATGTGCAAAACCAATAAAAATATATATATATATTTAAAAAACATAGCTTAGCATGGATCCAGAGGTAACCTGGGTTTCTCTCATCCTATTGATGGTCTCATCTTTTTAATCTTCAGTATTTTGGAGTCTGACTAAGTAAAAGGACAATACTTCCCAATACTTGACTCTAAGTAATTCTACAATTATTCTTCCAAATCCTTCCATATGTCTCCTTACCTTTAATGTTTATTGGTGACCAGGGCAAGGGCTGGATTCAGGGGTGGGCTACTAGGCGGAGTGGGGGAACGCCCGTTCTGTTGATGGAAATGGAGTGGGTAGGCTCGCTCCATTGCCATCGGGCGTGCATGTGACGTACACGTGCAGTGTTGTGGTTAGCTCTGGCCCAGGTCCTGCCCCAAGGACTGTGGGGGTGGATGTGGGTGAAACATCCAAATGTCACAGGCCTATTTTGCTGCCGACAGCTTCGGGCAGCGAATTATCCTCTGAAGAAGGGAATGACTGTGAGATGGGACCTTCAGAGAGGGGCCTGGCAGGCAGCCCAGGAAGAAGCCAGTCATCATCTTCCTTATCTTCGATAGACTCTGATGAGGAAGCAGTGATAGACCCACGCATGCGTAGAGCTATGCATAGAAGAGAACAGCTTCGCAGGTATTACAGGAGATATTTATTTATTTATTTATTTATTTATTCATTCATTCATTCACTCATTCATTTATTTATTTATTAGATTTGTGAGATAATAGAGGCCACCTGTGGTTGGGTGGGGTTCAAGTAATTAGGGCTGCTGTTAAATGGGCAGCATGCCGGCCTCGCAGTGTGGAAGATTATCTGATCGTGCTTGTGGAGTTTGCATTGCCATTCCAGATTTTCCCAGGACCTTGTGTTTGGATTTCAGAACTCTGACCAAAAATCATAGTGAGTTTACAACGTCTGAAAAGGAATAGCTGTGACGAATTCACAGTTACTGGTTAATGGACTTAAGTTTGTTGTTTTTGTTTTATTTCACTGCATTCAAGTTGTTTGTTTTTACAAGTGAGCCCTTTGAATTCAAAAGAGGATTTTTCTTCTATTTTTCTTTGGATAAAGAAACTAGTGTTGCCTTATCCTGTATGTGTGTCTGTTTTTGCTACTTTTACATTTAATTGAAGGCTCGTGCTAGGAGCCGGCAGAACATGCACTGGCGTGATTCCGGTAAAAATCACCAGTTTTTTGCTTCCGCGCATGGGTGGAAGCAAATAAACTGGCAATTTTTCCTGCCGGAAAGAGATTTTGGCTGCTGCACATGCGCAGCAGCAGAATCTTGCTGCCATGCCTAGAGCAGTAGCTGGAGCTGGCTGCAAAAGCGGCCTGCCCCAGCTCCGGCCGCGTGGCCTGTTCTTTGATCTCCCGGGCCATAGGAGAGATGCCTGTGGTGCGGGAGAGCACAGAACAGGCCGCGTGCCCAGAATTGGGGCCACCCGGCCTGCTCCCTGTGCCATGGCCTCTGCAGGGAGTGATCCAGGTAAGCAGGGTCGAGGGGCGTGACGGAGTGAGTGAGAGTGAGCAGTATGGCGGATGCTGGCAGCTCTTACCTTGTTTTGCCGGTCATGAGCAACGAGCAACTCTTGTTTCCAATTTCTGTGTGGGGGTTTGCTTCCACGCATGCGCAGAAGCAACCCCCCCCCCCAGAAATTGTGTGCACGTCTTTGTGTGAGATTTGGCTTCTGCGCATGCACAGAAGCCGAATTGTGCGCCAGGCACGGACGTGCACCGGGCGTGCACACAGGGAAACGCTCCCGTGCATTCTGGTAGGGCTGCGATTGGGCCAGTCCTCTGCTCCTTTTGAATGGCAGTGGCCTTCGACATCTAGAAGATATTTCATAATGTCTCTCCCCAGAGGTTGAAATTGGGTCTTCCAGAACAATCTGGCATAAGGAATGGAGAAGAACTGTGAGAAATGAGGGGACCAAAATAACATCCAAAACAACATTTACAGGAAAACAGAACGGAGTCGACCAAAACTGGTAGGAGTTCATATTTGAATTGGCACAGTGATGGTAGGGACAATGAGGACGTACGTTCTTTGCATTGATATGAATGATATGATTTGAAGATTTCAGAGGTGGGTTCCTCCTGGTTCATATCGTTTCTACAAGACCAGTGGTAACTAAGCAGCCTGGGTCGTTACAATTTGACAACAGGATGTTGTATATGGAAGTATTCCTTTTGTCAATCTTGAATCTTTCTGCACTTTATAGAAATGAACCAATCCCCCTCCCCTAAGTGCTTACATTTGTGGAGGGGTTGAGAAAAACATATTTTTCTATTCACAATTTCCACATAAAAGACCCAATTTTGTATGTTTTCATTGTGTTTTTCCTAACTTGTCCTCTTTCTAAACCAATAGAATGGAGGAATTCTTCCTCATGAATGTTATGTACGAGAAAGAAGAAAAGGCATTTTGCAAAGAAACGTACGCACATACAAACATGCAAGCTGAGTAAGAAGTAAAACACTTTTATCCTTAAGTGGTTCTTTCTACAATGAGGGTGCTGCATGTTTTGTTTTGTAGGAGTCACTGCTGGTTCCTTTCACTTACTGAAAGGATCCACCAGAGTATAACACGCACTTTAGTTTTGTGGGAGAAAAATAGGGAAAAGAATCTGCTTACCAGGTGTTCCTCTGGCCAACTTCCTTAGTCTGGTCAGCTTCAGCACATCATTTTATCTCTTGGTTAGGACTTTAAAAACCTTGATTCGTAGAGAGTAACAATGAAAGAGCTTGCAAGCCAGTAAGAGCTGGAAACATTATTAGCACCTGGAAAGAAACATTCGGAGCAAGTAGAGCAATGGAAAAAGCCCTGCAAAAACTTAGGGCTTGGAAAACATTATTTGCAGAGAGTAGTAATAAAAGAGCTTTCAAGGTAAGAGCTAGGAAGATCGTTAGCAGCCAGTTAGGGCTGGGGGAAAAAGAGCTATATCCAGAGTATAAGACGCACCCAAATTATCAGCCTCTTTTAGGGAGGAAAAAGGTGCATCTTATACTCTGAAAAATACGGTAACTGTTTTTTTCTACATAGATATTTTCACCTCTTGAAATAACTCACGAGCATGCGACTATGTACGAGAGAGAAAGAGTGTTAATCAAAGGTGTTACATTATCAGCTCACAATTTTACAAACAATTCCTTGGAATTGGTATTAACAGGAACATTACCCATAAAGATAGAACACGGTGATATTATGGTGTGGCTGTTGGAAATGAGGCTGTTGTAGGAATGATGCCATTTAGATTGTGCTTAGAATCTTGTCCAGCAACAAGTCCCACTAAATTCAGTTGAACTTACTAGAATAGAATAGAATAGAATAGAATAGAATAGAATTTTATTGGCCAAGTGTGATTGGACACACAAGGAATTTGTCTTGGTGCCTATGCTCTCAGTGTACATAAAAGAAAAAAATACATTTGTCAAGAATCATGTGGTACAACATTGTCATAGGGGTCAAATAAGCAATGAAGAAACAATCAATATTAATAAAAATCTTAGGATACAAGCAACAAGTTACAGTCATACAGTCTTACGTGGGAGGAAAAGGATGATAGGAATGATGAGAAAAACTAGTAGAAATAGAAGTGCAGATTTAGTAAAAAGTCTGACATTGTTGAAGGAATTATTTGTTTAGTAGAATGATGGCGTTCGGGAAAAACTGTTCTTGTGTCTAGTTGTCTTGGTGTGCAGTGCTCTGTAGCGACGTTTTGAGGGTAGGAGTTGAAACAGTTTATGTCCAGGATGCGTAAGGATTGTGTAGGATTGTGGCCTTAATCAGTTTTAAATGCAGGATTCTTGATGGATGTACAGATAGGCATAATTCATAGCATCTTTTATTATATATATTTTTTTAAAAACAAGTGGGCTATTCCCTTCCTGGAGACTAATAATTGGACTATCTTTATGTAAGTTCTACTAACATCAGCCAAGGTTAAACTGCATGTAGGAATCTACAAGTACTTAGAAGCTGTAGATCGATAGCTTGCCTTGAATGTTAATTAGCTTGCTTGAAGTGTTTATATTAGATGAGAGATGCACAATTGAAAAATTGTGGCATATAAAAAAAATCCCATTGGTTACAAACCTGAAATAAATAAAAAGTACCATTACTGCAACCATTACTAAGAGTTTTGATTAATAAAATATTCCTGTTGTTAGATGAAAGGAAGGGAAAAAAGGCAGCCAAACAGAAATTGCTAGAAAAAATATACATACTCTTACATTAACAGTGAGCTGGTTTCCAGTTTGTCTGGAGCATAGAATGCTGTTTTAAAATAATAAAACCTTAAATGGCCCAACATTTTTCTGATGAATCTCTTACTTAGTCCTGAAACTTTTTGTTCATTTATCCCCGTCATTTGAAGCTTTTTTTCATTTATTTTAATTTATTTAATATAAGGCTGCATATACATTTATTTTAAGTGTATATTTATCACTTTTCCCAAGACACTGCAGAGAAAACAAAACATGAAAATTGGAAAAACATATGTTGAGCGGTAAATCTTTGTTTAATGTATTTCATGTTTAAACTTATGAACTTATGACTGCAATAGAGCCCAAACTTTATTTTGCTAAGCAAGGCAGTTAAGTGAGTTTTGTCGCATTTTACAACCTTTTTGTCCCAGTTGTTAAGTAAATTCAGCTGACTTTGCCTGTCAGAAGACAGCTGGGAAGATTACAAATGAAGATCACAGACTGTGGAACACAGTAATTTCCATAAATACATGCTGGTTGTCAAGTGCCTTAGTTTGGATCATGTGACCACAAGGATGCTGCAACAATTATAAGTATGAAAAATGGTCATAAGTCGCTTTTTAAAGTGCCACTTTAACTTTAGACTAAACAAACAAATGGTTGTAAGTCGAGGGCTACTATATGCTAAGAAACTGTCAAACACAAAGGAAATCAGGAGATCCAGGCAGTTTAAATGGATATAAAGATTTATTGAAGCGCTCTACAATAATCTGAACTACTAACAGTTGTTGTACATACTCCTGGTCAGTTGGAGGATGATGAAGATATTGAGGACTCGGATTCAGATAGTGTTTATGAATTAGTGGGGGGCCTGGGGTTACAGGTAGTAGAACAGGTGGGAGGCCAGCCACAGGATGGGGCTATGAGTTCAGGATCTAGCAAGGGAGAATCAGACGTTCGCTGGGTTAACCCTAAATTCAGCAGGGCCCAAAAACGTAGAGAACAGGTGTCTGGAAGAAGATATTAAGGAGAGGAATGGGTTAAATATTGTAGTGATGTATTTAGCACGTCAGGGGGTCAGTGGGGAAGAAGGGTGGAGTTTCAACGTTGCCGAAGAGAAATTGAGGTTTTTCTTGCCGCTCCCAAGTAAGCAAAAGTATTCTGTATCGATTAACAGTCAGGGCTGCTGTTTTAGAAATCATGCTGTTAGGAAAATAAATCTTGTTAAGTGGAGAAGGAGAAGGAATGTGAGAAATGCAGTTAAGGGAGATAACGGACCAACAGATAAGTGTGTGTATGAAATGTGTTTGAGTTCCAGAAGAGCAGAGAAATAAATGGAGTTTCTTTATTCATGAAATAATGCATTTAATAAGAGTTATTTGTAATTGCTAAATTTCTACCAGAAACCAGAACAACAGTCAAAACAAATTGGCGGTAGATAAGTTAAGCAAGTTAAGCAAGGGGAACTGTATTTAAACCTTTTGTGTTCGTGAAGGGATTCAGGACTGATGATGCATTTGACACACACACACCTCGGGCTCAACCTAGTGATCCCCCCACAAAAACCTTAAGTTGGACAGGGGCAGAAGTGGGGTGCACATACTTTCACAACTGATTCGCTGAAAATGGGAGCATGCACACAACACCTAAAACAAGGCTTTTTCGTATGGGGGCTGCTGATTGCACGCCTGCTAGCTCAGCCACGGTTAGTAGAATGGGAGAGACACCCAAATCAGTTTGGCTGCAGGACGGGGCGAGCAAGCCAGACAATGAGATATCTAGGACTGGATAGTGGCTGGGCGGGTGAGCAAGTCCAATCAGTGCTTGGAATTACCGGTTTGGGTGAACCAGTCTAAACTGGCAGCAGCTCACCACTGGACAGGGGACCATCTAGTGATATTGCTGTGACTTCTGCTATCTTTCTGATCCATTGTATAGCAGGAAATAATTCTACTGATCAGACTGTAGTGAATATTGCCCATGTCTAAAATATTTTAAAAATTCACAGGGTTGCCTAACTGGTGCATTTTAAATTATCATCTGAATCCCGAATGGTTCAGCTCAGACCAGGTTACCTGCTTGAGGGCAGAGCTACGCTTTTACTGTTTTGCCATTTACTGAGGTCTCTTGTATTTATTTCATTAATTTATTAAATAATCTAAACTGTCCAATAGCCAAATCTCTTTGGCAGGTTTGTTTGTTTGTTTGTTTGCTTGCTTGCTTGCTTATTTATTTATTTGTTTATTTGTTTGTTTATTTATTTATTTATATGCTGCACACTCCAAACGGACTGAGCGGCTAACAATGGAAATAAATACAACAAAAATAAAAGGCGTTAAAATCTAATAATAAAAGTCAACAATATAATAAAACAGTAATAACAGGCTTTGTAAATATTGAATTAAAACATATAGAATAAAATCTAGTGCTGAACTTACAACCATGATTCAGGCCAGAATTTACCTTGCTAAGTGACAAATATGTTAAGTGAGTTTTGTCCCATTTTATGACTTTTCCTGTTGCATTTGTTAAGTGAATCACGGCAGCAGTTAAATTGGTAACATGGTTATTAAGCAAACCTGGCTTCACTCTTTGCTTTTGCTTGTCAAAAGGTTGCAAAAGGGGATCACGTGACCTCAGAATTCTGCAATCGTCATAAATGTGAACCAGTTGCCAAGCGTCCGAATGTAAATCACATGACCCTGGGGATGCTGCAGTGGTCATAAGTGTGAAATATGGTCATAAGTCGCTTTTTCAGTGCTGTGGTTACTAAACGAACTGTCGTAAGTTACATGCAAAAACAAAACACCACACAGTACAAACTGGGTAGAAGCAAGGTGGTCAGTCAAAAAAGAATGATGGGAGAAGAGAGAACAGGGTAGGTCCACAGAAAAAGCTCTTTTCCTCATCATCTTTTTTCTTTCCGTTAAGCGACTTTTAAGTAATGACCTAAGTGGGGATTCCAGAGGTTAGCCTAAAAATATGAGGTTGGTGTGTCTGTTAACCAAGAAGTAATTTTTCTTCAGTTTAGGAGAGACATACAAGTTTGGAAGATTCAGTGGTGAAGAAAAGAAGATGCAGAAGCTGATTTAAGGCATTGAAAAGTTGTCAAAATGATGCAGATTCAGTTTTTATGTCTTCTTAGCTGGCTGACAAATTTACAGTGTGGGGTGGGCACAAATGACCAGGCTCAAATCATCATACTTCAGGCACATTATGTGAAGACCTAGAAGGCTTTAATGCTGGGGAAGGTGGGAGGAAAGAGAAGAACAGGATGACCAGCAGCAAAGCGGATGGACTCCGTTACAATGGTGATGTGAGAAGACTTAAAAAAAACAGGTTAGGGACCGATTGTCTTGAAGAAAAATATATCTATGTGGTCACTAGGTGTCCGAAGCAACTTGATGGCACATAATCAATCACATCTTGAAAACACGGTTCCTCATTTCTTCAGGCACGCAACGTAACACTATGGCAACTTTGAAAAGGGCTGTCCCCAGGCATGGGGGAACTAAGACATCTCCCCCGGGCATATACAATTTATGAATGGTATGTCTGTATGTATGTTTGTTTAGAAAATGGGGTTTTAAAAATATTTTTAAACTGTAATTTAGATTTGTTGTAAATTGTTTCACTTTGTTGTGAGCCGCCCCGAGTCTGCGGAGAGGGGCGGCATACAAATCTAAATAAAAATAAAAAAAGTCTTTCTGCAGCGCACTGGAGTCTGAGCAAATTGGGCAACTAACTTGAGGGGAGAGAGATAAACTAAATAAAACCATATGTTACAGACCAATAAAACAAAGGATGTTTCTGAAATAAACAGATTATCAAGAACTATTAGTGAAGACTCTAAGCAGTTCCTTCCTGAATGGGGATACTTTGCAAATTTCAAAAGTGGAAAAACAATATTTGTTCAGAGGGACTCTATTTATTTATTTATTTATTTGTTTGTTTTGTCAAGTACATATTGGAGGGTGTGTGTGTAAAGATATAATAATATTCATATACATGATACTAGTAAAAAATTTAAAAAGAAACATTAGCACAGGGGACGGAAGGCACGCTGGTGCCCTTATGCACACCCCTTACTGACCTCTTAGGAATCGGGAGAGGTCAACAGTGGATAGTCTAAGGGTAAAGATTTGGGGGTTAAGTGATGATATTATAGAGTCAGAGTTCTGATTTGGGAGGGCTATTCAAATATTCTCAGGAGGGGAAAAATACATCAGCATCCTTTGGAGGGTTCTTATGGAAACATTTATTGGTGTGTGTGTGTATGTGTGTGGGGTAAAGCCCATCCTTTTGGTTCCCAAGCAGTAGTTGAGCTTTCCCTTCTTCACTTGGGCAACGGCAGATGCTGAATCATACAGCGGAAATTTAATTCAGCCCAGAAATATTATCATTCAGGTGTTAAATGGACTTTAATGGTTGGTACCAAAATTAATAGCAAGGTAATAATTGATATTAAAAAAAAGAAACAAATTACTAAGAGGCAGATGTTTAATGCAAACTTGGAATTATACTATGAAGTGATAAGCCTGAAGGTGGAAACATACACACACTTTAATAGCACTTTGCCATCTGTTTTCCTGTGTGAAGCAAGGCAGAGATAAATCAGAATGTGTGTGTGGAAAGAGGGAGGGGGAAGGAGAGGGAGGGGGAGAGAAAGAGACAGATAGACAGAAGACACAGACTGACTTTACAAAAGAAGAGGAACATTATATTGCTATTTTTTCTACCACCAACTTCTCCAAGGAGACTATCTATATATGTAAATTTTGCATTAACACGAGATCAGGAAATTGCAGCATAGGTGGTCCTCAATTTACAACCATAATTGAGCATGAAATTTATGTGGCTAAGCAAGAAATTGTTAAGTGAATTTGGCCCCATTTTAAGGCCTTTTTTGCTACACTTATTAAGTGTAGTTGTTACTAACATTGAAAACTGTGGCTCAGCTGTGGTTGTAAGCGAGCACTACCTGTATTAAAGACTGCCTGCAGTCAGCCAGCTGTTTCTTTATAGCATCTTTATAATTAAAATATTAAAACTACATAGATTTAAGATTTTAAAAAGTAAACCGAGTTAAACTGAAACCAGAATCTACATTCCCCTTCTATTTGTCAGAAAGCCAGGAATGAAGCACATGTTAGTGCTGAATCTTCTGGTTGTTAAGTGAATCTCTATAGCAGGGGTCTCCATCCTTGGCAAATAAGAGCCGGGGTGGTGCAGTGATGCAGCATTGTAGCACTGCAGGCTACTTCAGCTAACTGCCAACTGGGTAAAATGAGGATCCAGATTGTTGGGAGCAATAGGCTGATTCCGTAAATCACTTAGAGAGGGCTGGGCTGTAAAGCACTGTGAAGAGGTATATAAATCTAAATGCTATTGCTAAATGCCAATTTTAAGTCTGGAAGACTTCAACTCCCAGAATTCTCCAGCCAGCAGAGCTCTAGTCCAGTGATGGTGAACCTATGGCATGGGTGCCAGAGGTGGCACGTGGAGCCATATCTGCTGGCACACGAGCCTTTGCCCTAGCTCAGCTCCAATGTGCATATGTGTGCCAACCAGCTGATTTTTGGCTCACAAAGAGGCTCTGGAAGGGTGTTTTTGGCTTCCAGAGAGCCTCCAGGGGGATGGGGGAGGGCATTTTTACCCTCTCCTGGCTCCAGGGAAGCCTTTGGAGCCTGGGGAGGGCAAAACATGAGCCTACTGGTCCCACCAGAAGTTGGGAAACAGGCCATTTCCGGCTTTCAGAGGGGTCTCCAGAAGGCAGGGGAAGCTGTTTTCGCCTTCCCCAGGCATTGAATTATGGGTTTGGGCACTTACGCATGTGTGATAGCACGCATGCACGCTCTTTCGGCACCAGATGAAAAAAAGGTTCGCTATCACTGCTCTAGTCCAGTGTTTCCCAACCTTGGCAACTTGAAGATATCTGGACTTCAACTCCCAGAATTCCCCAGCCAGTGAATGCTGGCTGGGGAATTCTGGGAGTTGAAGTCCAGATATCTTCAAGTTGCCAAGGTTGGGAAACACTGCGTCTAGTCTATAGCACCTTTATAGGATCTGCTGATACCAAGACGAAGCAAAGGCTAATCTTTTTTTTTTAATGTAATTAAAATTTTTGCATGACAGTACAAAAGACAAAACAAACATAGAACATAAAAAAGGGGTTCTATACATCCCCTATCTTTATCAGAAGTTGTTTTTAGAGCTTTATATCCTATATCAAATACTTATGCCTTTACAACATTTCCATTTTTTGTATACCATACTTGTCTATTATTTATATTATTGTGTTCCGTTCACTTTATTGCTTCAGTTTTTGATTATTCTTTCTATTTGCATGTAATTTAGTTTCACATATTGTTTCTTTTTTCTAACCAGTTGTAGAATTTGTCCCATATTATATAAGGCTCTGATTCTTCCTGCCCTTTAGCAAGGCTAATCTTCTATTGAGAAACAACTGCAGGTGGATCAAGGGCATAGTTCCCTCTAAGCTGAGCAGTGAGCAATCGCTCACTTAAAAATCATCATCAACTCAGAGTTTTCCAAACCTGCCCAGAAGCCGAGAGGGAAAGAGTGAGAGGGAAGGAGAGAGAGAGGAAGAGAGAGAAACAGATAGAAAAAAGAGAGGAAGGAAAAGAAAAAGAATGGGAGTAAGGAAGAGAGAAAGAAAATAAAAATCTAGTTTGAAACTAGCTCAACTATTTAAGTGGCATTTTGATATTGATAGAGTTGCCCTATTATGAGCTCACTCTTATAGACACACAGTACAGTATTTTATTTTGAAATTCTCTGAGGCAAAACAGGGTGGGTGTTTTATTTGTTTGTTTGTTTGTTTATTTATTTATTATTTCTGTGCCGCCCAGTCCCGAAGGGACTGCCGCTCAGACACTATACTTTTCCTCCGCCCCCCCCCCCCCCAAATTAGAGGGAACACTGATCAAGGGCCTAAGGTTCCCTGGGCATCGGTTGGCTCATAAAGACGGTGGTGGATTCCATCCGTCCCTTTATAGCTTTCCCGGGCAGCGACAGCAGAGAAGGAAGACAGGCCGGTCCTTCAAGGTCCCCAATTCTGAGGGAAAGCCTCATTTGCATTGATTACAAAGGAACGACGGAGATTACCGAAGGGGAAAAAAAAAGCCGAGCCCTCGGGATTACTCTTGGTGGGTGGAGCCTTCCTCTCCCCCTCCCTCCGCCGCCACCACCTGCAGCCCGAGGATTTCCGAAGGAAAGCTCCCCCCCCTCGCCCATCCGCCGGCTCGCTCGCTCAGGACTATCCACCGCTGGCGCATTGACCACGTGCGCTCCGCAACGCGTCATTCTCCCTATGTAAACAAGGGGGCGGTGCTATGCTAATCAAGATCCCGCGCTTTCTCGAAAGTAATCGGGACTCCCAGTTCGGGTGTCCTCGCTGCGCGTGTGTGGTGGGGGGGAGGGGCGGAGGTGGATCGTGGCGGCCGATTAATAAACTTCCTCACAATAAATCACTCGCCTTCTCTCCCCCTTCCCCCGCCCGGCTTTTAGTGCGCAGTTTCTGAGGGAAGAGAGACGGGAGGCTGCTGGGCCGGCGGCCAAGGAAGGGCGCGTCGGGTCCCGTCCCGTCTCAATTCCGTCCCCTCAGATTCTGAAGGCAACCGATTCTGAGGGAGGATTCTGAGGGAATCCTCCGCCTTGGGTTCGCCCTGAGGGAAAAAATCCCGCCGGCGGCGGCGAAGCAATGCAGCAAACGGCGTTCGTGCGGCCGGTGCCGGCGGCGAGGGCGCGCTTGGCTGGCTCGCTCGCTCTAAGCGCCCCCCTCGGGCTTTGAGGGATGCCAACCCGGGCAACCCACGTGCTGCCGAGAGCCACAGCCGGCTCGGAGCGCGGCTTCTTCGCTGCCTCGTTCGTTGCCTTTGCTGCCTGCTTCGTCCCGGCTGCGAGTGGGTCGTTGTTGTTTTTCCCCCCCTTGTCGAGACTGGAAACCATCGCCGGCTGCTTCGTCTTCCCGCTAAAGCTGGACTTATGGCAACAGCCGGCAACGTCCCGAGATGGTCGCACAGTTACCGGCTCATCGTGAGGAGGTCGAGATTGCCGAGCTGAACAACGCCGGGAGTATCTGGGAAGGAGACCTCTTTTTTTTTTTTTTGCAAGGTCACCGGAGAAGAGAAAGGAGAGAAGGAGCCGGAGCTCTTCTCACCGCTTGCGCACCCTCGCTTCAACTCGGGCTGCCTAGCAGCCGGAGAGGGGAATCCGGCCGCGGCGGCATCCTAAAAAAAGCGGAGGGTTCCCGATCCCGCCGCCATCTGAGGGACAGCCGAACGGAAAGTTGCGCGCCTCTGCAGCGCTTGTAAAACCGCGGCAACAGCAGCAGCAGCAGCAGCAGCTTTTTCTCGGCCGGGAGAAGGATTGGCAACTCTAGGCGGGCGGGCTTAAATCCCGGGATCCCAGGAAATCTCTTGCAGGGTGCAAGAAGTGGGGGATCGGGGAGGGGGGTGAGAGGCGTCCCGCCGATCTTGGGAAGGAACTGCGTCCCCCGCTTCTTCCCGGACAGAAAAAGGGGAGGGATGAAAGCGGCGATGGCTCCGGGGACGCCGCGGAAGAAGAGCGGGGCTCCTTTCCCCGCGTGTTGCGGAGAGACTAAAGCGGCGGAGGCGACGGCGCGGACTCCCTGCCCGAAGGTGCTTTGAAGGCTTCATCTGCTGGGAGTGGAGGGGACGCTGCTGACCGAGTGACAAAAGTTTGGACTAGTCTCCCTGCTGTAGATAGATAGATATTAAAGGGAGCCTCGTATATACAGTATATATATAAAGTCTACGGACCCCTTCCCCGGATCAGCGCCGAGCCAGCCCGATCATGCCCGCGGGGGAGCCCGATCGCGCCGCGCCTCTCGCCCCGCAGGGTTACAGTTCCTGAAGGCGACCTCGCCTCCGCCCCGGGGCTGCGAAGCGGCGATGGAAGCAGGGCGCCGGGACAGCCGCGCGTTGCGGAGGCGGCTTTGAAAGTTGGGCGCGCCCCGTCCCTTTTCTCGGCCTCCCCCCTCGAGAGGGAAGGGGAGGAGAAGGGGAATCCGGCGGCTGAGAGGCCTCGTCTTGCCCCGCTGCCCAGGATGGGAGACGGCTTGCCGGAGCCGGCGCGAGCTGCCAAGCCTTCCCCCGCCGTGGCCGCCTGCTCCGAGGCAGAAGCCATCGAGGTGTTGGAGAGCGCGGAGGAGGAGGGCTTACCCGGCGCCGCGGAGGACGTAAGTGTCCGTGGGGGTCGCTCGCCCCTCCGTGGGCTCTGGGAAAGGAAACGGTGGCAATCCCAGAGTGGAAACTTCCAGGTTGATTTCTTTTTTTAAAAAGAACGAGAGAAAGTCCGGAAGAATCTTTGGGGATTTCCCTGCGAAAGGAGGGAAAGGGTCTGCGGGACCAGAGCTTTTTTAACCGGGGTGGAGGGATTTCTTCCCTCCCCTCCCTTTTTAAATCTCTGGGACACCGAATGATAAATATAACGGCCAGTGGAGTTTCCCCTCTGATGAAAGCATATTTCTCGACCCGGTTCTTCTGAAGATGTTGAACAGCGCAACAGCCATCCTTGGGGATTAGGGAAGTCGAAGTCCTTTTACAACCGGAGGCATCAGTTTAGGAAGAGCTAGTTTTAAAAAGACAGATGGATTTCTTGGTTTTAATTATGAGGCTTAAGAAGCGCTTTTTTAAAAAAATGGAGTGTGTCTTCTCAAATGCTTGTTACTAACAAAAAGCCTAAAATAGGCAGCTAAGTGTTTCTCAAACCAGGCAACTTCTGGATGTGTGGTCTTCAGAGCTACCTGTCAACATTGAATTGCTGAAGATTTATTGGTTGGGGAATACCCATCTGGGCCATAGGAAAATAGATTCTCTCTCTCTCTCTCTCTGTGTATACATACATGCATGCATACATACATACATACATACATACATGCATACATACATACATACATATTCAATTCAGTTCAATTCAATTCAATTCAATTTATTAGATTTGTATGCCGCCCTTCTTCAAAGATTCAGGGTGGCTCACAAATAAATATAAAACAACCATATAGAACAAATCTAACACACACACACACACACACACACACACACACCTTAAAACAGAACTATCATATATATACTGCTCAAAAAAATAAAGGGAACACTCAAAGGACACACCCTAGATCTGAATGAATGAAATATTCTCATTGAATACTTTGTTCTGTACAAAGTTGAATGTGCCAACAGCATGTGAAATTGATTGTCAATCAGTGTTGCTTCCTAAGTGGACAGTTTGATTTCACAGAAGTTTGGTTTTCTTGGAGTTATATTGTGTTGTTTAAGTGTTCCCTTAATTTTTTTGAGTAGTGTATATACACACAGGCACACATACACCTATGTTTTTTCTGTTGAGTCACCTGGTATACTCAAATATGGAAAGGAGGATACTGCTTCCTCTTGCCTTTGAGCTCCAGTCCAGGGGCCATGCAAGCTATAAACCATATTTTCAAACTTACAAAGTACTAATAAAGAAATAAAAGGAGACTAGTATAGATCTATTTCAAGCTATTTAGCTCTCATCAAGAAGACATACCCTTCTAGGATTCATACTTGGGCTGCTTGCCTTATTAAGCAGTGTTTTTACCCTCTAAGCCACAGGTTCTCTTCCCTTATCGCTGAGCCATGTTTTTCTGTGACTTGTAGGATAAAAGCACTGCCTAACAAGGCAAGCAGCCCAAGTTCAAATCCTAGAAGGGTATGGCTAGCTGATGAGAGCTAAATAGCTTGAAATAGATCTATATCAGTATTTCTTTATTTCTTTATCAGTTCTTTTTAAGTACATACTGTATATATATATATACATGTAAATGGTGGTTATAACTCAGCAGCTGAGTTAAAATTGAATGAGCAATTGCAATAAAAAAAGAACAGAATGTCAACACATCTCCATACACTGGGGCCATTTGGGCTTCACTCATGGCTCCTCCTGAGCTGCATAACAGGATGGATGATCTTTGCCCATCCCATCTCTTAGGCTCAGCTACTTGTCTTGCAGAGTTGTTTGGAGGACCAAACAGGTTCCTTAAATTGCTTGCTTAGAGCAGTGTTTCCCAACCTTGGCAACTTGAAGATATTTGGACTTCAAGTCCCAGAATTCTGGGAGTTGAAGTCCAGATATCTTCAAGTTGCCAAGGTTTGGAAACACTGGTTTAGAGAGATTTCATAGAAAACCAGAAAGGTGGATTATTATTATTATTATTATTATTTTATTATTTATTAGATTTGTATACTGCCCCTCTCCGTAGACTTGGTTGGCTTCATTCATCATGAAGATTCATAATTTGGTTTGGTTCTGGAGGGATCTGATATGTGAACCCAACCATAATGATTTATTTAACAAAGCAGGGTTAAAACATGCATACTTTAATGTCATGTGTAAACCCTGATAAATCAGAGTTACTTCCTAAATCAGTGCTGGATAATTGCTGCAGGTTTATCACACATTGCCATTGTGCCTCTCTGGCTGAATGACTGTGTCTTGTTGTATACTCCATTACTGTCCTTATCCTATGATAAGGGAATCATAGCCGAAGAGGAGCGAGCATTCCTCAAAGCCAGAGCTGCAAATGCTGCTATAATGGTGCCCACACAGATGTGTCTGCCCAACATCTGGCAAAACATTTCATGTCCAAATGACCTTAACAGCCACCTGCAGAAACATTGTGGACAGGCCACAACCTATTAGATGTCAAGGTCCTCTTTGAACACGATGGATGAACATCTTCACTGTCCTTCCCTTAACTTACTCTGGGGGATGACATGAGAACATTAATATGTAACATGATGCAGAATTATACGGAACGACGTCCAAAGCAAGTCCTGAATTTTTTAGAATTCTTTTAGTTCTTCACCTTTTCTTTACCGTGGACCCCTTTTAAATACCTTTTGTGGACATAAGCCATGGCCATGTAACCCCAAGACTTAAGTCAAGATTTAAATCATAACATCCCCTGTGATGATATTGCATCCCCTCCTCCCACCAAGGGTCTGCAGACCATAGATTGAGAACTGTTCCATTAGGGAATTCCCAATATAATTGCATCGATTTCACTGCAAGCCATAGATGCACACCGCTATGATGTGTGCAGTGATATCGTGACGCAAACCTCACTCTTTCATACTTGTGTTCTGAGGTCAGTATAGAAACGAAGGAGGTTCGTGTCATGATTTGATCATTTTTATCACTTCCCTCCCCCCAACAGGTATGCCTGAGCTACAGGTCATTCCACTCATCTCTGCCAATTTATTTTCTCCTTAGTTGATATTAACATTGCTTAAAAGAAACGGCTTCTAGAATTTCTGAAAACTGCTTGCCAAAAATAGATTTATCTGAAACCCCACATTCTGTTTAGAATGTGTCCATATGTGTGTTCATTAACTGTGACATTGTGCGTTAAATGTGAACTTCCAATCTTACTAAGCAGCCTAACTTCGTTTTAAGCCTTAATCTCTAAAGATTCTTAAACACAGAGAACCTTATTATTTAACCAAGTACGGCGTCTTTCTTTGTGGCTGCATTTCCCCCCCTTCATCTCCATAACTGTATTCTGGAAGATTTAAAGATGTCCCTCTTCTCTCTTAACCCTTTGTTGTTGCAAGATGAATTGCTAAGAGGTCCCAGGGATAGGCCGGACATATATTTAAGCATCTGTACAATGAATTGCCTTATTCCGAGGAGTAATTCTGTGGATGCTGATACTGGCAGGACTCTAAGGAAGACCTTTTTTCTCTGTATTACCATGTTTCCCCAGAAATAAGACTGTCTTATATTTCTTTAAACACTACAGTAAATGCTTTGGCCTTATTGCCATGCATTCAAAAGCCCGATTGGGCTTATTTATAAGGGGAATACTTAATTTATGGGAAATAGGGTATGCATTTCTGAAAACTGACCACGGGAAAAACAAGCCAAGTGTTTATACACTTGATGATTCCATTCTGCTTCTCCATAGGGCAGTGGTTCTCAACCTGGGGTCTGGACCCCTTTGTGGTCCAGACTGTTTCACAGGAGGTCACCTAAGACCCTGGGAAAAGACAAATTTCCCATGGCGTTAGGCACTAAAGCTTCTATTCTGGTGCCTTGGAACATATTTTTACAATCCGACCAATCAGGCGTTTACAGTGGGGGGGGGGGGGTTTCCCTCTGACCTTCCTGCAAATCAGCTTAAAGCTCTGTTGGGAGAATTGGCACTCGACTTATGGTTGGGGGTCACCACAACATGAGGAACCGTATTAAGGGCTCGCAGCATTAGAAAAGTTGAGAACGACTGCCTTAGGGGAATCCTTGTGAACCTTCCTCTGGTTTCACTCTATGCAGGACGTGCAAAACTCTCCAAGTTCCTCAATAAATTCTTCATACATTTTTAAGAAGTGGGCTACATCAGAAGATTCAATGAATGTTTGTTCTATCTGAATGGGGCACCACTGAAGTACTTTAGAATTGGTCTTTTCTCTCTCTCTTTTTTTCCCTTGGCAAAGTGAAGCTGGTTTGGTATGGGCTATAGGGCAGGGCTGTGAAGTTGGTGAATTCTGAAGGCTCACACAGTTCCCAAACCTGTTCCCTGTAGATTCTAGAGTCTTTAAAAAAAAATCGCAAGTAGTCCGCACTGTAGTAGCATGGAAGCAATAGTCTAAGGCTAAAATGGCTTGGGATAATTAAAAACAACAACAGTCAACTCACCAAAGATCTCCAAACCTTTGGAAAATCTCAGCTCTCCTGTTGAAATTATATAACTGTCCATTTTACATAAGCCCCCGGCCTCAATAGCTAGGTTTCCCACCCAGTTCATGCTCCTCAGATGCATTAAACAGGTAAGATGGATCTTTGGTCTAACAGACATTGTAATACAGATGTTTGGAAGGCATCTCATTAGGAAAAATTGTTTTAGGGAATGGAGTCATCCTGAAGCCCTAAGAGGTCTCTTTGCAAACTAAGAACCTCCCTGCCATTATCTGAAACACTGGGCTGGGTGAGGGAGCACAGCTGAGAAAATAATATGAATGTGTGTGTGTGTAACATATTTTTGCTGAATTTGAAAATGAAGGGAGACTAGGATAGATCTATTTCAACCTTGTTCTGGCCTCATCAGCTAGCTATACCCTCACTGGGATTTGAACTAGCACCCTTTGCCTTGTAAGGCAGAGAATTAACCTCTAGGCTACAGTTTCCAATCCCTTCAGCTTTGTACCAGGGAAGGGTTATATGTTTTTTTTATTTTGAAAAGAAAGACAGAAAAACCAACCTGGCACATTAAACAAAACATAATCCAAATGTTTGTAAGGTGTTTTATTTGAGGGATGATTTTGCAGTTCAAGAAATGTAACATGTCCTGCTATGTGTTCAAGATATCTATACCATAAAGTCAGTCTCCATAAACCTTTTCTGATTTCGGGCCTTCATGCTGATTGGGACATTACAGGAGTTGGATTCTAGCCATCAACACGGGTGTTTGGAGAAGACGAGTTTGTGGTGTAGTCTTAAGGCAAACCTAAGCAGTTTAGTTTTAGGCTTGTATAACTGGTTGGACTGTTTCATAGAAGCAACTTAAGATTTATGGCATCCTCAAAGGGAGGCTGGAGTCTTTGTGAGTAAACCTCAGCAACTTGACAAGTTGCTAGGTTTCCACAAATAGGAATCATGGCGAATGAGAAATGGGCTTAGCTGGGCAGTGCACACACATGCAAAGAAATTCTTGTAGGGAGAAATGAAACCAACGGAGAAACGAATATTTATGGATGCTGCTGACCTAGGGTGAAATAGCACTCCATCAGGTATAATCTGTGTTTCGATAGAATCTCTTGGGCTTGATTTGTTATCTTGAAGAAGCAACACGGTCCTTCATCTTTGAACCCTTTGAAATCTTGGCTGGTGGAACTTTGGAATTCCAGACCCAAGTCTCACTTCCCAAGGGGGGGGGGACCCATGGAATGTAGGAATCCATTACAGGTTTTGGTGAAGATCGTATGAGAATCATCTGCATGACAACACTTTAACCAGTGATGGTGAACCTTTTTTTCCTCGGGTGCCGAAAGGGTGTACACGCATGCTATCTTGCATGCGTGAGTGCCCACATCCAGAATTAAATTAAATTAAATTAAAAATTCACGTAGAGGGTGAACTTTGCTTGTATTTTAAGTTGACCTCTGCTCAGACAGAAAACCCATGTGCTGTTCCTTGCCTACTGCCTAACCATACATCCCATTACTTCCTGCATTACAGAACCCTAGAGAGGGAAGGAACCAAGCTTCAACTTCTACTCCAGCCGGTGGTCCACAGCCACAGTTGCCAAGTCATCAGCCGCCTGCAGAGCAGCCTTTCCTGCCCAGAACACAGGGCAACGCAAGCAAAGGGCAGAAGCATGGCAGAAAGGTAGGTGTAGATCATGCCGTAGATGGAGCTTAGTGTGAAAAAGTCCTGTCTCCAGCCTGGTGGGGGGTTTCGCCCCCCCTCACTAAATGGAAAACACAATTATAAGGGCAAGGGGATTCATGGGGAAGGTTGGGCAAAAGATCCATAACCAGCTGAGTTAAACTATTGTACAGTGGAACAACTTGCCTACAGAAGTTGTGAATGCTCCAACACTGGAAGTTTTTAAGAAGATATTGGATAACCATTTGCCTGAAGTAGTGTAGGGTTTCCTGCTCAAGCAGGAGGTTGGACTAGAAGACCTCCAAGATCCCTTCCAACTCTGTTGTTGTTGTTGTTGTTGTTGTTGTTGTTATTATTATTATTATTATTATTATTATTATTATTATTATTACAATACTCTGGGACTGGCTCTGTTTACAATGTAAGTAAGGCAGGTTCATTTTGGGAAAAGTGTACTGGCCCAAAGTGAGTGTGACAATGATGCATAGCAGTCGCTGAACACTTTCTGCAGAGGTGTGTTCATCTGTGGTCCGAGGGTGATTGGATTACACTCCTGTTCAGCATTTTTCAGGGACAGTGTATTACACAGTCTCGTTGAAACTGCCTCTATTTGTTTCTCATGCAATTTTACCCCCCTCCCCCCAAGAATTTATACAGAGCCATGGTGGTACAGTGATTAGATTGCAATATTGCAAGCTGACTCTGCCCACAACCAGGAGTTTGATCTTGACTATCTCAAAGTTCACTAGGTCTTCTATGCTTCCAAAGTTGGTAAAATAAGGACCCAGATACACTGGTAAACCTCCCAGAGAGTGCTGCAAAGCACTAAGCGATATATAAATCTAAGTGCTATTGCTATACAATAGTTTTGTTGGCGTGATTCATATCCCACAGCTAAATGTCTGTGATGGAGATGGGCAATTTAAAAAATGTAATAAATAAACTCTGGGGTTTTGCAACAAACTTCATAGAGCACCAAGAACCCCATGGTTCAACTATGAGCTATGCATAATCTCTCCTATCAATAAACAAATTGCCATTCATTCAGCTAAATCCATTTTCAGGCTTTACACAACACAACGAACCAGAAGTTAACTATGAGTCAGGTGCGCACAAGTTCTATGCTAAAGTTTGTGGCTGATAGTGTTGTGTGAATGCAGTCTTAAACAAGAATCCAGTCATCCCATACGGGGTGCTGAATATCTAGCATATCCTGTAGGTAGATCCCGAAACATAAGACCGTAAATAAGCTGAGAGTTAGGGGTGAACACATGGAAGCGAGGTTCAAGGATGGATTAAGATAGCTCTACTGAAGTTGATAGGATTTACTCCCTAAGTACAAGTTCGTAGGAGTAAATCTCCCACATTTCTGCTGCTCTTGCTGGCACTTTTATTGATTGGTGTTTTTTATTTATAGAAAGATTTCTTGCTGCACTTCTAATGTGGGTACGTCACTCAAAGTGGCTGATTCTGTGCAGGCAAAAGAACCCACATGTTGCCCATAGGATGGAAGGATTATTCCCATAGTCACACATCGCAGGCTAACATTTCAGAAAGATCACATGAGAGACTAGAGGAATAAACTTCAATTGATAGGAACAAGGGCCACAAAGTATGGACGAGTTGTCATCCTTGTCACCTAGACATTTCTTTCATTTTTTCCCTTCCCCTGTGAAAGCAGCTTTGGGGTTTTTTTCCCCTCTCCCATCCTCAGGGAGCTTGAGAACAACTTTTGAATTCCTTGTGCTGTTTCCAAGCTCACTTTCTTGACTGAGCTGCTACAGGTGTCTACTGCTGCTGTAGCTGCAACCCTTTTGAAACCTCCCTGGCGACTTATATCGCCCGAAGAATCTGCTTTCAGTGGCTTTCACGGGATCTGATTGAAATCTAGGAAGCCAGGAAGGCTGCTGACTTTTAGAGAAATGGCTGCAGGGTCAAAGTGCTTTTTCAAAAGGCAACTGGGCTTTGTTTTTCCTTGAAGACCTTTTGCTTCTCATCCAAGAAGCTTCTTCCATTCTGACTGCATGATGGAGGATGGAAGGATTTATCCACCTATCAGTCAGAATGGAAGACATTACTTGGATGAGAAGTGAAAGTTTTTCCAGGAAGAAAACAGAAAGTCCAGTTGCCTTTTGAGAAAGCACCTTTGGGACAACCATGACCTAGATCAGTGTTTCCCAACCTTGGCAACTTGAAGATAGTTGGACTTCAACTCCTAGAATTCTGGGAGTTGAAGTCCAACTATCTTCAAGTTGCCAAGGTTGGGAAACACTGACCTAGATGACTGAGAGACTCTTCATAGACATTTATTCACACCAGGGGTGAAATCCAGCAGGTTCTGGAGACCTGGTAGCAGAATTTTTGAGTAATTTGGAGAACTGGCAAATACCATCTCTGGCTGGCCACAGAGTGGGGTGGGAATGGAGATTTTGCACTATCCTTCCCCTGCCATGCCCACCAAGCTACACCTCACCGACCAAACCATGCCCACAGAACCAGTAGTTTAAAAAATTGGATTTCACCACTGATTCGTACAGTGTTAGTCCACCTTGTAACTAAATAAACTGCAGGGAATCAACATTCCAGTCATGAGAGACTGTGCAAAATGATCTTCTCCTTTAAAAATATTGAAAGCAAGTTCTCTTTCATCATATTAAGTAAGATCTGATAGAAAATCCAGGGGACAATTATTTGCAAGTCATAGTTTAAGCCTTTAGCTGAGTGAGCAAAATAAGTGACTTTAGACCCTTGCAGTAATCCAGAAAGTTGTATATTTGCCCTATTGCTGGGCTTGGCTAAGATTGTCGTTTAGAGAGCAGTAACATAAAGCATTTAAAAATAAGGCACGAAAGACCCCAGAGCCCAGGGGTGCTTCCAAATTTTTCAAGACACACAATGCATCTTTGAGAGCAAGAAGCTCTCGAAGATGTATTAATTCCCCACCCCCCACCTGTTTGTGAGATCCATTTTGGCCCAGAATTCAGATTTCCCAGGAATATATGGTGATTACAGTAGGATTTTCTACACAGTCCCAGTGGAAGTATCAGATTCCTTAACTCTTGTACCCACCCTTAATATTTAAAGACATTTGACTTGCTGGATTTCTTTCCCAGGGAGTAATCATAAGCCTGGTATTATTACCTGGGAAAGCTGTGTTTAACAATACATGTAATTAGAGAGAAGAAGCTGCATTTAATATTACACAAGAGACCGGAACCAGCCTTTCAGAAACAAACCGGCTTTTAACCCTCCCTAATTATAGCTCCTTGAATGTCTAGCATTTAAAGTGTCTCCAATCTTGTTTTTTTGAATTCCATCTTGCAATCACTGGGCTAGACTCGCTGGGCATGTTCCTTTTCCGCTGCAGCAGAGGTGGGTTCCTCCTGGTTCCTCCTGGTTGTGTAGAACTGGTAATTTCTCTGCGGCCTGGGTCACTATAACTGACAACGACCCAGGCCTGCCACACCCCCCCAATCTGGTTCTCTTGGTGGCACCAAGAACTGGATTGGGGGTGTGGCAGGCCTGAGTCATTGTCAGTTATAGCGAACCCAAGCCGCGGAGTAACTACCAGTTCTGTGTGGCAGCTACCAGTTCTATATGGTAGTTACTTTGAGCGGCATCTTGTCTTTTGCTGCAGCGAATGCTCAAAAGCTTTTTTAAGTCCTGCGCCTGCGCCTTTGCGGTGCATCACTGAATGAACCGGCAGCGGGAGAATCCAGAACCCACCCCTGCACTGCAGAGATGCTAAAAAAACAATGTTAGAGGGTAGGATGAAAACTGCAACACCTGCTAGTGCCGATCCATGACTAAGGAAAAAAATAATAAAAAAGTTCTTGGAGTTTTTGACAGGTCCTTGCTGGCCAAAAATCATCCGGTGTGTGAAGGTTTGGTAGCAAATTAAAGATTGCCTTCCATTAAAGGCTGTCAAAGGCCCAGCCACAGAGGCTGGTTGAACCTGAGGGCAGATGGATTCTGTGGGAGAGACCCAGAGGATGTTCTGTTGGTAGCGGCATCGTTTGATTAGCATTCTGCTTCAGTCTCTCTTTTTTGTTCCTGGCAAAAAGAAGAGATTGCAGCCTGTTTTTGCAGGTGCTTTCCTCCTTGCCTCTTTCCTAATATCTTGCCATAAAGGACAGAGTTGCTTTTCCCATCAGAGGGATTTCACTGTTGAATCAAATGCTTTTCATTATTAGAAAGAAGGGAAACACAGTGGTACCTCTACTTAAGAACTTAATTTGTTCCATGACCAGGTTCTTAAGTAGAAAAGTTTGTAGGAAGAAGCAATTATTCCCATAGGAATCAATGTAAAAGCAAATAATGCGTGCAAACCCATCAGGAAAGAAATAAAAGCTCAGAATTTGGGTGGGAGGAGGAGGAAGAAGAGGGGGAGGAGGACAGTCGCTGCCGAAGGAAGAAGGTGAGGTGAGGGGAATCAAAAAAATCCAAAACTTTAAGACTTAAAAAAAAAAAGAGGGACTCTGAGGCGGCGAGGAGAAGCATGTGCCTCCCATACACCCGGCGTGAGGCTGCCTCCCATACACTGCGCCAGAGAGAGAAACCCAGGGGGAATGGCAAGAAACTGACCGGGCCTTCGTGCTGCTCTCAAATTTCCTGGGAAATTTTTCTGGACTCGGGTTCTTAAGTAGAAAATGGTTCTTCAGAAGAGGCAAAAAAATCTTGAACACCTGGTTCTTATCTAGAAAAGTTCTTAAGTAGAGGTATTCTTAGGTAGAGGTACCACTGTATATAGATAGCCATCGAATTACAGCAGTTATTTGAAGTTACAACAGCCCTGAAAAAACTGACTTATGACCATTTTCCCTTACTTACTACCATTGTAGCATCCCCAAGGTCACATGATTGATAAATGGTTCATACTCTGTGAATCTTGCAGTGTCCGGGGGGGTGAGGGTGGCTACCTGATAATCTTTTGCAACCTTCAGACAATCAGAGTAAATGGTGGAAGCCAGAGCCACTTAAACAGCCACGTTACTAATGTAATAACTGCAGCGATTCACAAAACAAACTGTGGCAAGGAAAGTCGTAAAATGGAGAAAAGCTCACTTAACAAATTTCTCACTTAGCGACATAAATTTTGGGCTCAACTGCAGTTTGTAAGTTGAGGACCTCCTGTATTCTGGATGCGAATGAGCCTTGCCCTGTGAGTGTCCGGATGAGAGCTCCAAGACAGAAATTTGATGGGCTGTTGGACAACCTTGGGATGTGTGAAACAAACAAACAAACTAGCTAGTAGTGACAGATCCTTTTTTCACACTTGGAACTTGGGCTGTAAAAGTGAGATTGCCCTTCATGAGTTCCAACTGGAGCGCTGGATGACAGAGTTAAATTGGAGCAGTCGTCCCTCTCTCGCTCCTTTCGTGCTGTATTTGCAGCCCCGGCTTATGTGATCTGACTTTCCCAGAGGCTCAGGATGATGAATTCATTTATTCTATTATAGTCAGCAATCAGATCATGCCAGAGGTCCATTATTGTTTATCCATTATTGATAAACATCTGACCTTCTGTTACTCTTCAGACAACCAGTTCGTGTGAGCAGCGCAGCTCAGCTCAGCAGGAATTAAGTCCCATGAGGCTTCGATATGACCCTGTTTCGGCTTCTGATTTGGGTCAGACGGGTGGGACTTGCCCGTCTCTCTGCTCTCTGCCGAAGCCCTTTTCAGGCTGATGTATTGCAAAGTGGCATTTGCAAGGTGGAAGAAAAGGGGCCAAGCCTTTCCCAGGCGCTTTAATACCTGCTTGATAGATTCTACATGGCAGCCAGCATTAGCATCCATATGTTTTAATGGAAAGTAGCAGTTTTCTTGCACTTGCACTTGGAGCCTCCTTCCATGCATGTGAAATGTTGACAGGTCATGTCCTCCAAGCCCTCAAATGATGTTCGGTTTATAAGTTGGGCAGTTATAAGTTTAGTTTATAAACTGGAAGAGCCAATCCGGTCTAGTGGTTAAGGCAGCAGGCTAGAAACCAAGAGACTGTGAGTTCTAGCTCTACTTAAGCCTTGAAAGTAAGCTGGGTGACTTTGGACCAGCCCCACTCTCTCGGTCCAATCCATCCTACAGGGCTGTTGTAAGGGAAATAGAAGGGAGAAGCAGTACTAGGTATGATTGCTACCTTGAATTATAATAATATATAATAATAATAATAATAATAATAATAATAATAATAATAATAATAATGGAAGGATACAAATAAGTAATATGCATTTGGCTCTTTATAGGTTTGTACCAGTGAGCCAGTTTTTAATAGCAAAAATAAATGGAGACTGGGAAGTGTCAGAGTAGCAAACTGTCCCCATCAAAATACATCTTCAGCAAAACTGTGACTGATGTAGGAAACTTCCCCTCCATCGGTTCATTCTGGAAGGAAATGATGGACATGTGAGTGGAATTATATTACATAGGCCCTCAGGTTGAAGGTTGATATTTAAAGATGGTTCTAGGATAGCAAAAGCAGTGATCTATGTAGAAAGCATTAAAGTACCTTCCAAAGTTCCTCAGAATTTCAAGAGAATGCAGCTCGAAGGAGAGGTTTTAGAAGCTGTGTCTCAACATACCTGAAAGATCCTATGGTCTGTGTGTGTGTTTGTGTATGTGTGTTTGTGTGTGAGGGAGAGAGGGAGGGAGGGAGAGAAAGAGAGGGGGGGGAGAGAAGCACTGATGCAGTTTGTCAAAGTGGTATCCAATTGTATTAACGCTTATGAAATACAGGTAAAGTGGTACCTCTACCTAAGAACGCCTCTACTTATGAACTTTTCTAGATAAGAACCGGGTGTTCAAGATTGTTTTGCCTCTTCTCAAGAACCATTTTCCACTTACAAACCCGAGCCTATGAAACTGTAACTGGAAAAGGCAGGGAGAAGCCTCCATGGGGCCTCGGTAGGAATCTCCTCGGAGGAAATAGGGCCGGAAAAGGCAGGGAGAAGCCTCCGTGGGGCCTCGCTAAGAATCTCCTGGGAGGAAACAGGGCCAGAAAAGGCAGGGAGAAGCCTCCGTGGGGCCTCGCTAGGAATCTCCTGGGAGGAAACAGGGCTGGAAAAGGCAGGGAGAAGCCTCCGTGGGGCCTCGCTAGGAATCTCCTGGGAGGAAATAGGGCCGGAAAAGGCAGGGAGAAGCCTCCATGGGGCCTCGCTAGGAATCTCCTGGGAGAAAACAGGGCCGGAAAAAGCAGGGAGAAGCCTCCGTGGGGCCTCGCTAGGAATCTCCTGGGAGGAAATAGGGCCGGAAAAGGCAGGGAGAAGCCTCCATGGGGTCTCGCTAGGAATCTCCTGGGAGGAAACAGAGCCAGAAAAGGCAGGGAGAAGCCTCCGTGGGGCCTCTCTAGGAATCTCCTGGGAGGAAACAGGGCCGGAAAAGGCAGGGAGAAGCCTCCATGGGGCCTCTCTAGGAATCTCCTGGGAGGAAATGGCCAGAAAAGGCAGGGAGAAGCCTCCGTGGGGCCTCGCTAGGAATCTCCTGGGAGGAAACAGGGCCGGGAAAGGCAGGGAGAAGCCTCCTTGGGGCCTCGCTAGGAATCTTCTGGGAGGAAACAGGGCCAGAAAAGGCAGGGAGAAGCCTCTATGGGGCCTTGCTAGGAACCTCCTGGGAGGAAACAGGGCCTCCACCCTCCCTGTAGTTTCCCCAATCGCACACGTTATTTGCAACATTTTCTGTGGGAGTCATTAAATGAACCCCTTTCCTTCAATGCATGTGTTTTGCCAGAAAACAGAAGTAAATGTCGGAAATCAAATAAAATGGCGATAATGTAACCATGGGGTGCTACATACATACAGCCATAAATTCAAACCAGTTGCCAAGCAGCCAAAATGCGACCACATGTTTATGGGGTGGGGGAGGGGGCTACAGCCATTGGAACTTTGGAACCAGGTCATCAGTAGATCTGAGGAGGTCCATGGTAACTTTGAAGAGTTGCTAAGCATAGACATTTTCCCACCAGCCCTATATTTGGGCATTTTCACCAACGACAATAGGGCCTCGTGGCCAAATGTAGTGGTGACAGACAGTAATGACGCAGCAGCTTATGAAGCCCTATCAGGAAAGTTTTCCAATAGAAGCTGAGCTGTAATATTGCAACCTTGTCTGACAGCTTTTGGAATCCCATTAAAGAGAACTGAGAGTGAACAGTAAATCACTGGAAAGATTTACAGCGACAAGTGGAAATTTTATATAATTGAATATTCACTTAGGGAAGAGCTTGTACCGTTGTTAATGTGTAAACTCTGGATTCTCCAACTGCTTTTTGAAGCAGCCCAACCGCGTGTAGCAGATTTGACTGGCAGATGTTGTGTGATCTTCTTGTTAGTGTGGCATCTGCTGGTCTTTCTCATTTGCAATACAAGTTCTTATTGCTATTCCTCCTGCAATCAACAACGTAGTACTTTAATTATCACCTCCTGAGTCCACGCAAACATGTAAAAATTGACGAGTTGTATGCTCGTGCTAGGAAAGAAAAAGTAAAGAATTGAAAAATGGAAGTGTGAGGTTCCCTCCAGAGCCCTGGAAATGTCGCAGGACTAAGAGAAGAACGTACAAGAATGGAAAAGAAAAGAACTTGCGTTTTCCCCTAACGCAGGTAGCCCTTGCTTTATGACCTACAACCATTCAAATAGCATTCAACAAGAGGCTCATGTCCGGTGAGCATACTTGCAATTGTGATCAGGATTCAAGAGCTTGGCAATCAGATCCCAATTATGACAGCCACAGGCCCCTGGGTGCCATGAACGTCAGTTGTGACCTTCACTGCCAGCTTCCAACAAGCAGTGGAAAAAGCTGGCAGGGAGTCTCAAACGATGATCACGTGACGGTATGATTAATGACCCTACGGGATTCGCTCAATGACATCAACCAGAACTATCTCAACTGGTATTAGAAATCAGCCCAGTCACAGCACATTGTGCTAGATGGGCATGTCATTTAGTGATGGAGTCGCCAGTCCCCATATTACTATCATTAAGTGAGGGTTACCTATACCTATGGAGTTGCCAGTCTTAATTAATGTCAACAAGTGGGGACTGTCTATACCAGTGATGGCGAATTTATGGAATGCGTGCTGGAAGTTGCATGCAGAGCTATCTCTCCGGGCAAGCTAGCCATCGACCATTGCTCTTCTGGTTTCTGATGCTCCCGCGCATGTGCACCAGGGAACTGCTCTTCTGGTTTCCAGCACTCCCCTGTGAATGCGCGTGCTCCCATTTTGGGTGCTGAAAAGTTTCGCCAACACTTATTTATTTATTTATTTATTAAATTTGTATGCCGCCCCTCTCCGCAGACTCGGGGTGGCTCACAACAGCAACAGAAAAACAGTGTAAAATACAAATTCAATAATTAGAAAGCTAAAAACCCATAATTTAAAAAACATTCACACAACATACCATACATAAACAGTATAGGCCTGGGGAAGATGTTTCAATTCCCCCATGCCTGACAACAGAGGTGGGTCTTAAGGAGTTTGCGAAAGGCAAGGAGGGTGGGGGCTGTTCTAATCTCAGGGGGGAGCTGGATCCAGAGGGTCGGGGCCACCACAGAGAAGGCTCTTCCCCCGGGACCCGCCAAACGACATTGTTTGGTCGATGGGACCCAGAGAAGGCCAACTCTGTGGGACCTAATCGGTCGCTGGAATTCGTGCGGCAGAAGGCGGTCCCGGAGATATTCTGGTCCGATGCCATGAAGGGCTTTATAGGTCAAGACCAACACTTTGAATTGTGACCGGAAATTGATCGGCAACCAATTGATCGGCTTATCTATACTTCTGGATCTTTGCACCTCGAGGTTGAAAGATTCTGAAATATACACCTGAGTGCTGCTGCCTCCTCTTGTGGGGTCTGACCTGTAGAACATCTAGGAAGAGGATGTTCATTGCCCCACACTTCTGAGAGGTGAAGAGAGTCGAAAACAGAACATTTGTCGCTGTATTATAGATCACGTAAGCTGATGAGAATTGTCAGATTGCAGGGGGATAGATAGGAATAAGTAAGCAAGCAAGGAAGCAAATTAATAATGATCTTTGTCACGATGCCCCTAGTGAAAGAAATGAAACTCTCTGCAATATATAAACAAATTATTTTTGAAAAATCAGTAAAGCTGTACTGAAATCAACTCTCTGCAGAATACTCTGCAAATGAAAGCCATGCTCTACCAAAAGTAAAAACCTCTGAATGTGGCTGTGGAGGGGTTTGGGTGTGTGCGGTTTGGGGTGGAAATCATTCTCTGAGAATGAGGGATATCGCCTGTACATCCTCGTCACCCGCCCCAGATTAGACTAAAATAAGCAGATCTTCCCTTTCCTATATTCCCCATGTCGTATTTTGTTCCTTTCAAGCAGAGTTCTGACGCGCATTGCATTTCCTTGTTCTTACATTTCCTTCCCCTTTCTCTTTTTTTTTTCTTTCCTTCATGCCTTGCCTCTAACTCCTCAGCACTGGAAAGCTCTCTTTGATCAGGTAGGTGAACATCTTGGAAATGTTTCTTTTAATATATGTTGTTAAACCCGTCTCTCCATCAGCGAGGTCCTATGATGTATGGCCTTTTGTGCGGTTGGCCCAACTGCTTGGATTTGTAGTTATGTCCTGGGTTCTTCCTTTACTCTCTACTTCATTGTGTTTTGCGTGTCGCTTTAATGCAGGGGTCCCCAAAGTTGGCAACTTTAAGGCTTGTGGATTTCAACTTCCAGAATTCTGGACACTGAAAAAAGTGACTGATGACTGTTTTGCACACTTATGACCTTTGTAGCACCCCTACGATCATGCAATCAATATTCAGATGCTTGGCAAGTAACTCATACTTATGACCGTTGTTGTATGCCAAGGTCATGTGATCACCTTTTGTAACTTTTGACAAGCAAAGCCAATGGGAAAGAGAGATTCACTTAACAGCCCTGCTACTAATTAACAATTGTGGGGATTCATTTAACAACTGTTAACTGTTGTTGTGAGCCGCCCTGAGTCTTCGGAGGGGGCGGCATACAAATCTAATAAATAAATAAACAAACAAACAAACAAACAAACAAACTGTGGCAAGAATGGTCGTAAAAAGGGGCAAAACTCACTTAACAAATGTCTCACTTAACAACAGAAATTTTGGGTTCAATAATAATTGTAAGTTAAGGGCTACTCGTATTATGGTCCCGCACAAGACAAGAACCCTATAATGACAAGCCATGGTTATGTCATAAGCAGGTGGAGCTTGTGACCTGTTCGGAAAGCAGAGTTTTAGAAAGAAGATGCCGGTCAGAGTCTGGAAATTTGGCAGCCTCTGGGACACCATTTTGAGATGAGTTGAGATGATTCAGGGCCTTTTAGCCTCAATAATAACAAACGTCTTTACAACAGGATGTCACAACCAATTTGATAGGGTGGCTTATTAATACATCAGTAGCCCTTAAATGTATTTTTGCTGATTAACTGCAGCAGAGGTTGTTGATACTTCGGGTTTTTAATAGTAACACACTATAGTTTATATATTTCTCTGGAATATCTGATGCCAACAAGATCTTGACAAAATTGAACGGGACCAAAGACGGGCTACAAGAATGATGGAAGGTCTTAAGCATAAAATGTATCAGGAAAGATTTAATGAACTCAATCTGTATAGTCTGGAGGACAGCAGGAAAAGGGGGGACATGATCGAAACATTTAAATATGTTAAAGGGTTAAATAAGGTTCAGGAGAGAAGTGTTTTTAATAGGAAAGTGAATACAAGAACAAGGGAACACAATCTGAAGTTAGTTGGGGGAAAGATCAAAAGCAACATGAGAAAATATAATTTTACTGAAAGAGTAGTAGATCCTTGGAACAAACTTCCAGCAGACGTGGTTGGTAAATCCACAGTAACTGAATTTAAACATGCCTGGGATAAACATATATCCATCCTAAGATAAAATACAGGAAATAGTATAAGGGCAGACTAGATGGATCATGAGGTCTTTTTCTGCCGTCAGTCTTCTATGTTTCTATGTTTCTATTTTTGCTGTGCACAGGTAAGCTACAAATTGGCCTTTAGAATGGATGGAACAAGCTCTTCTGCTGTGTTTAAGGGCACCATCCAGTGGTTTTGCCCTGTGGCTTGTATATTCCTTGTTTGCATTTATAGATGGGTGGTACTTACAGAATGCTATGTTTTTACCATGGAGTTGAAACCCCCTTCTAACTAATAACACAATGCATATGGTGCTTATGAATCTTTTAACGCTGACATGTAAAAATGCCCACGTGGGAAAAAGTAGTGTTTAAGGTATAATTTCTCTCCAGACCCATAGAAGCACCTCAATAAATATTTAGAAGAAACACAAAACATGTGTATTCTTACACAAAGTTTAGCCACAGACTCACTTGTACCTAAACAAATCAGTATTTCTTTCTGCCGGTGAGCTATTGTTACTTTATTGGACTTGCTGAAAGGCAGTGTCCATCTATAGATTTTGGGGTAATTTACTTGGTTTCTGCAAGTGGCTGAACCCAGAAACGCCTATTGAAGCAGGCTGAGTAGGCCAAGAGATGGCTAATTATCCTCCGTTAAGTAAATCTTGCTGCCAGTAGTGATGAGTGTCTGTTTATAACCTGGTAAGCTGAGCTCTATATTTAGCCCATAAATCTGGTCAGAGCAATTTTCTTCATGGTGTGCTCTATATATCTGCTGAGGGCTTGGGAAGGATCAGGCCGTCACATTATGGAATGGCCTCTGACCTGTCATGGTGGGATGAATTATTCCCATTTTTTTCAGATACCGGCATTCTTATATAGGAACATTAAGGAAAATACCTTTTCCCTGCTTGGAAACCAGATATGGGGAATGATGGACCCTTTATGGCTGGTGGACTTCAGCTCCCAGAATTCCTGAGCCAGCCATGCTGGCTCAGGAATTCTGGGAGTTGAAGTCTTCAAGTCATAGTGGGGCCATCATTTCTCCACCCGTTATAAATAGTTGCTTCATAAGAGAAGGATATTCTTTGCTTTTCCTTGCTCCTCTTAGGATTGAGGTGAGTGGGTGGGTTGCGGTTTCTCTTGTTTGAAAAGCTCTAATGAAGAATGTTTACTTTGTGTGTGGAACTTCCCAGATTTGACCCTGGGTCTCCTGAGGCAGGCTGGAGATGGCTTCTATCTAAAATCCCGAAGAACCATTGACTGATGTAGTAAATCAAGGTGGCCACGTGGACAAAGGTTCTGCTTGTGGCAACACCTTGTAGAACATGAGTGTTTTGGGGGTAAAAACATAAGTGGACTTGAATCTGGTAAATATTTGGACCTGGGAAATCTTAGTTTAGACTAGATTAGAAGAAGGAAGAAAACTACATAGATGTGTCAGTAGGAGTTGACGTGAGTCCACTTGAGAGAGACTTTAAAAATCAATTTTAAGTGGACGAATAGTCTAGTTGGGCAAATGTGACCAACAATCCAGTGAATCCCTTTCTCCGTTCAAAGGTAACGCCTGCATGTTTCCTGTTTCTACCATTGGTATTTCACAATTATAAAGATACGTTATATGTTTCATTTGTGGCCAAAGGTAAAGCCATCTCAGTTGGAAAGACAACAAAGTATTAATCTGAATTGTCCAGCATAAACCCTAATGTGGCTGTCTTGTTTGTCACTGGCTAAAATACTGAAATTGGAAATTGATCTTGCTTGCTGCTGAACAGTCTGGATACTCTCTGCATTGAAATCTCTTTCTCTGTTGATCTTGGTGTTAGGAGAGAATCTTTGCTTTTGGCAACATTGGTAAATTGAGGTTCTTATTCACCTAAAGTGGGCAAGAGGGTGAGCAATAATAATAATAATAATAATAGAAGGCACAATATTGTGTTGTCAAAGGAGAGGCTAATACAAATGAGCCACTAACCTCATCTTAACAACTATAAAGACTTGGTTAGAATGGGCAAAAAGTTAATTGAAGTCTCAAAACAATTAACTCCCTTAAGACAGGGCCCATGCTAAAATTTAATCTGTCTCTGGGGCACAATTAAGACAGCACATATCATAAAAATTAAATTTGTAGAAAACTTTATTGCCTATGGGCAAACCACATTTCTTTCTAGATTCTAGAAACCAAGTCTGAAAGCCAGCTAGGGTTTATTTGCATTGCAAAATATTTCTTTGTTATAATGTATTCTTCCATCTGGGGCGTTTGCAAGCAAATTTTAATAAGCCTTTATTTATTCCATTGCTACGACACTAGTATAGTTTCATGCCAACTAAGTGTGGCCACATATGTTATTTCAACGTTTATCTTTACACAACCTGGTGGAATTGGCTAGTTAAAATGAGACTAACAATTACCTAGTAAATTGCATGACTAAAAAGAAATTTGAGCCTAATGTTAAATTATGCAGTATTAACTGCTGAGCCGAGGTGGTACAGTGGGTAGAGTGCAGTACTGTAGGCCACTAAAGCTGACTGCTAGATCTGCAGGTCAACAGTTCAAATCTCATCACCGGCTCAAGGTTGACTCAGCCTTCCATCCTTCCGAGGTGGGTAAAATGAGGACCTGGATTGTGGGGGCAATAGGCTGGTTCTGTTAAAAAATGTTATTGCTAACATGTATCTTTATGCCACCTAGAGTCTAAGGAGAAGGGAGGCATAAAAATTGAATGAATAAATAAATAAATAAATAATCTAGGCAATTAAATCCAGTGTTCCTGGAATCAAGTAGAAGTATGCAAGGAGGTATAACTGAAAATAAGCCATGGGACTCAGACATTTAAACAAACCACAATCAGCACAATAGTTCACCAAAGGAGCTGGCTCTTAGAGAGAAAGTCCTTTTCATTAAAAAGGGTATGCTGGCAATCGGAGAAGCATCATTGAAGAAGTTACTCCATCCGGAGTTAGTTGCTCATCTCATCTAATTTTATCTCGTTATCTTGTCTCCTCTCATTGTGCAGACATTTCAGAGTTGAGGGGCACTCCTTCTAGTTCCACAATGTCCCACCGCCTACTATCAAAAAATAGTGTGCCGGAAAACTCTGATTTATTTATTAATTGGATTTTATGCCGCCCCTCTCCAAGGACTTTTGTACAATGTGCTGGCACATATGAAAAGTTCATTATTGTAGGAGAAGGAGTGGCAAAATCTGGTGGCTGTCCACAAGTCTTAAAAGAGGGATCAGCCTAGAATTCCTACATAGTCACAAGTGGACTAAATCGAATCCCCCTCCCTGAATTATTTCCTAACTCCAAACAGGTGTTAACCATTAGTTGAGAAGATTCCTGTGCATAGGCATGATTAGCAACAGTTTAATTAGACCTTCCTGTATGGCCCTGGTACTTCTCACATAGAAGCTATATAGTATAAGCTATTTGGTCACAATATCTGAACCAACCTCTAACTTAATAATAAATCAAGAAAACCAACACATTAATCCACTAATCCAGTAGGAAGTAGTGTTTAATGACCCTGTTTTTATTCTTCCTTCCCCCTCCCCTCTCAGGTTCATCTGCTTAATGGAAGGTAATAAGAGTAATAAAAATGCAATTGTCCTTTTGGGTTATTTGTCACGGCAGGCAAGGGATAAGCAAGCTGCAGGTAGATTAACTGTTCCTCTGCCTAAGATGTTCTATTCCTTTTCAACAGAGGAAATGTAACTTGTAATACCAGTGAGTCAAAGTAGTCTTTTCCACATGTGGTACCTTCTGGCAACTCCATCTCTTTTCCATCAGATACACCCCCCCCCACTTGAGGTACCGAGTGTCAAATGTGGCTCCATACTTGGCAGAGCATGCCCTGAATTACTGATCTGTGCAACTTTCTCCTCAATTATACACCAACTACCTCCATTTTTATGACCCCCCATAATCTCTGTTGTGATTCAGTCTGAGGCTCCTCAGGGAACGGCTGGAACTCTGCCGGCTCCATGCTCAGAGGGGGAGGATGAGGACCAGGCAGACGGGGAAGAGGAATGTCAGGATGAGGAGGAGGGGGAACAGCCTGAGAACCCCGGGGGGGGGAGCTCTCCCCAGCGAGTAGCCTGGAGTCATTAGATGAGAATGCACAAGCCATCATAGATATGCGGCAGAGAAGGGCAGCACAAAGAAGGGGACAATTAGCCAGGTATTTCCATCCCTAATAGGCAACAGCTGGGTTTGGGTGTGGTTCTCCTCAGAAAGGTTGAAAAGGCAGGCCCACCCTTCCTGTATTGTGGAGAGTTATCTTTTGGGAGTCCTGTGACCTTGCTTCGATCATTGGCATCTCTGATTCTGGCTTGTGGCCTCGAAGGCTGAAAACTTGGGGGAGGCGTGGGTTTTATTATCTACAGTGGTGTGTGTGCCAGCAAGAAGCCTGTTGTATTGTCTGGCCGTCGTGACTCTTCTGTGAAGCTTCACAGCACTCCAGTTTGTAAGAACAGTTTTTGTTATCTGTTTTTGTTTTCAAAGATATAAAATGACTTTTCTTTTTACCAGAGTGTCTGGCTACTCTTTTTAGTTGGTGTCGGCGTCTGGGGGAACCCAGACAGAACAATCTCTTAATTCGGGATCAGGGTGAATGGATGGAGCTGAGCTATTACTCTCCAGATTCCTTTCCTGATGCCACACACAGTTCAAATTGTACCACAACCATGAATCTATGAAATGCAACACATGCATGAAGAGGGTGAAGTTACAGCATGGCCAGATTGGAATTGCAGGACCTTGGATAGCACCGGGCAGGCAATCAAGCTTTCCTCCTCCTTGTGCCAGGCTGTCGCTCTGAAGTCCAGAGCCTTAACAATAATATTATGAAAAATGGAAGAGGGGCTGAAGTGGGGAGTATTGGTGAACTTACAAGAGAAGAAGCAGGGACAGTGGATATGGATGCAAAAAACCAGGGGTCCATAACTTAGTAGTTTCAAGTTTCAAGTTTTATTGGATTTATATGCCACCCCTCTCCGAAAACTCGGGGCGGCTAACAACAATCATAAACAATATACAATAATAATCCAATACTAAAAGCGAATTAAAACCCCTTAATATATAAAACCAAACATACATACAAACATACCATGCATACAATTGTAACAGCCTAGGGGGAGAAGAAGTCTTAATTCCCCCATGCCTGACGGCAGAGGTGGGTTTTAAGTAGCTTACGAAAGGCAAGGAGGGTGGGGGCAATTCTAATCTCTGGGGGGAGTTGGTTCCAGAGGGCCGGGGCCACCACAGAGAAGGCTCTTCCCCTGGGTCCCGCCAAGCGACATTGTTTAGTTGACGGGACCTGGAGAAGACCCACTCTGTGGGACCTAACTGGCCGCTGGGATTCGTGCGACAGAAGGCGGTCCCTGAGATAATCTGGTCCGGTGCCATGAAGGGCTTTATAGGTCATAACCAACACTTTGAATTGTGACTGGAAACTGGTCGGCAACCAATGCAGACTGCGGAGTGTTGGTGTGACATGGGCATATTTAGGGAAGCCCATGATTGCTCTCGCAGCTGCATTCTGCACGATCTGAAGTTTCCGAACACTTTTCAAAGGTAGCCCCATGTAGAGAGCGTTACAGTAGTCGAGCCTCGAGGTGATGAGGGTAACTTTAAGACTGGTGGACTTCCACTCCCAGAATTCGCCAGCCTGCCTGTGGACTTCAACTTCAACTTAGCTGAAGAATTCTGGGAGTTAAAGTGATTATATACTGGTATCAGATGATTTAATACTGGATTTGCCAGTATTCTTGTAACAAGTTTAAACGTTGTTGGCAGACAAGCAATTGGGCGATAATTGTTTGGTTCTGTGCCCTTTTCTGGATCTTTCATTATCAAGTATGTTCGACCACCTGTTAACCATTCTTTGCTTGTTGCATTTTGAAGCATTTTATCAAATTGAGTGGCCATGCCAAGTACACTCCAGTTCTTGACTTTCTTTGCTTGTTTTGCAACCATATCAGTTATCGTTGTTGTTATCATCACCATCATCATTATCATCATCATCATCCATGATTCCAAATTAATTAATTAATGTTTTGTATTTGTTATTGACCATGGTGAGTTGGCTTCAGGGAGCTAGCTGTGGCGAGTTGGCCGATTCCAGTTTATGCCTGTTCGTGGTATATTGACTGGAGGAAGGCAGCTTAAGTACGCAGCTTTGTGTAATTCATCTGTTTGCTACTCCTCGGGGCTGGTAAAAGTTTCAAGGGCTTTTCTCATTAAAAATATATACACCTGCTTTTTTCCCCACCTCTGAAACACCGAGAAATAAATCTCACAAGAAGGACTGCCAGGAAAGAGCAGAAACAATTTTAGGAGTGTGTGGCACTGAAATAAACCACACTCCAAGTATTAACTTCTGTGTTGTCTTTATTCCCCAGCGCTGCCTTACGTGCAAAGATAGAGGTTTGTGCGTTTCTCAGAAGCACATAATGTACTGACAGTGTACTGACAATCCAGCCAAATATGCCAAGATATTTCTCTCTCTTTCCCTCCCCCCCCCAGAGTTAGTGCGTAGGCTGTTTCTAATGCATTGCTCAGATCGCCACCTCCACCTCCATTCAAGCAAGATTATACTTTAAAACTTAAGCATAGCTTGGAGGAGGGGAGGAAAGGCTCAGCATCTTTCGGGCCGGAGTATTGTTATGCAAGGCAGCTGTGTGTTTACTGTGTCATTCCTCCTGGCTGCCCTATTGTCCAGGAGAGAATCCAGTCTCTATAGGAACATTGCCAGCTGGCTGGCTGGGTTTAAACAAGGTTCTTCTTTTCTTTGATGGCTGTTACCTCTGGGGGCAATAAACTGTCCTGGGATTTGTAAAAAATATTCTGATTTCACCCTAACAAGCCCATGCTGGGCTAGCAAGATTTCCCCGTGGTTGGAAATGAGTCTAGAAAGCCTTTGTTTTATTTATAGCCCTGCCTTTCCCTGCTATGCGCAATCTATTAAGATCTATGCCTATATTTGCTGTATTACTGTGGTCAATTAGAGGGGGCAGCCTGCAGCTAATTCACGTAGCTGCAATTTCAGCTCTTTCTCTATGGAGGAGATTAATTCAGGCCTCCAGCCAATGTCACCTGCCCTTTACCTGAAGTCTGCAGCATGGAAGGGAAAATGGAAGCAAAAGAAAGAAATATTCTTTCCGCTCATTTTTCGCTCTGCCAGAGGTCCTTTTAGCCCAATGCATCCTGCAGTGTCAGTGGAGGAAAAAGTTATTCGCTCTATGCTTTCAGTGGAGGAAAAAGTTACTCCATGGTGGTGCAGTGGTTAGAATGCAGGATAGCAGGCTAACTCTGTCCACTGTCAGCAGTTCGATCCTGACCAGCTTAAGGTTGACTCAGCTTTCCGTCCTTCTGAGGATAGTAAAATGAGGACTCGGATTGTTGTGGGTAATAGGCTGACTCTGTCAACTGCTTAGAGAGGACTGTAAAAGTACTGTGAAGCGGTATATAAGTCTAAGTGCCATTACTATTGTTACTCATTCTGTACTTTCAAGGAGCAAAAGACAGACCATTTCTTTCTTCCTGGAATTGAATTCAATCTTAAGACAGGGGTCATGATTTGTGATTTGTGGGCCCATATCTTTTTTTAAAAAAAATTCTGGTAAACAAGATTTGGGGAGGATTTGGGCTTGAACCCCTTCTCACACTTATTTATTTATTTATTTTGGTGATCTGGCAAAATAAATGTGCCTACATATTCTAGCTTTCTTCTTGAGCCCCTGGGATTTATAGTTTAACACAGAAGTTTTCAAACTTGGCAAGTTTAAGACTTGTGGACTTGTAGACTTCAACTCCCATAATTCTCTAGCCAGCATACCATAGCTGTCTGGAGAATTCTGGGAGTTGAAGTCCACAAGTCTTAAACTGCCCAAGTTTGAAGATCTCTGGCACATTCACAGAGTAAAGGATTGGGGAAGATGGTTTTCAAAATGGAACGAAGGGCCTCTTCTGTGTCACTTTTACTTCAATCCATCTCAAGTCCTGTTTAGACCCCTGAATGCTTGATCTGTCTGATATTAATAAAACCGCAGCGTAGTTCATTAATTTAGGCTTTCTCCTGCTGTTTTCTTCTGCCAGACCTTTGAACATTTTAAACGAATATAGCTGAAGATCTGTACATTGGCACTGATTCATTACTCGGTGGTTAAATTCTGTAAAATAGGGATGAAACAGCTTAAAGAGAGTAAATCAAAAGAGAACAGAAGCTTCAATCCCTAATTGAAGCATAATTGGAAAGTGTGAATCTTTAAAGTCCTAGTTAGTAATGCTGGCTCAACACCATCGCCTGGAGCCCAACTAAGTTAACTGTATTTGTTCTGGTTAAAATCAATAGGGCTTGACACAACTAATTTGCCCCACTGATCTCAAAGGAATATACGGTAAGCTAATTAACAGCTGAGTCCTTCATCATGTCTACTCCAAATAGGCTTGTACTTTATTGAATCTTACTGCTGGGAATGATTAAAACTTCAGCACAGTTTGGATCTAACTTTGCACATTCATTCATTCATTCATTCATTCATTCATTCATTCACTCACTCATCAACTTTACTATTTTTATTACCCAATATACCTAATGCTCCTTCCTCCTCCTATTTCCCTACGACGATAACCCTGTGTGGGTCTCTGTCCTGCCGAATTGGAAACTAGCATTTTGCCTATAACATGTTGGCTGCACTTTGATATTTGATTAAATAGATAGATGGATGGATGGATGGATGGATGGATAGATAGGCCTTCATGAAAAGGCTCAGGATCCAGAGGGATCTTGACAGACACTGGGCCCAAACAAATGAAATGAAATTCAATGCAGAGAAAAGTAAAATCCTACACCTACCGTAGGTAAGAAAATCATTATTCCCTCAATCCAGGTTGAGTATGAAGGATAGGCTTTAAAAAATACTTCTAAAGATGTTCAGTGGTGGTACTACAGGTATTAATCTCACCCTGTGTCCATTTGGGACCTACAACTAAAGCAGCATGCCGCAATTGAGATCTCCATTGTAATGCACAAGGAAGCTTCTTTATTGTAGTGTCATGATATTGTATACAGTATTTCTCTATTCCTGTCCCACTTCATCTCATCTATTCTCATCTATTCTGATGAGTACACTATCATGATGTGGAAAGAACATCGGACGGAAGAGAAGGAAATAATTTAAAACAATTTAAAACAATTTAAAACAAGGAGGCCCTTTCCAGTGCAGTCCAGAGGTTCCCTTACAGGCTACACTCCTGTATTATGCTAAACTTTTAACATATTTTTTGGGAGCTTGGGCTTAAAGGAGGAGTCCAGAAGTACAGAGAATGCTGTGCTTTAAGGACGGTAACACATGATTTAATTTCAATGTATGCAGGTGGTCTTTGACTTACAAAAGTTCATTTAGTGACTAAAGTTACAACAACACTGGAAAAAGAGACCTGTGACCGTTTTCACACTTATAACCATTGCAGCATTTCCCCCATGGCCAAGTGATCAAAATTCAGATGCTCGGCAACTGAGTCGTACTTATGGTATTTTCAGATGGCAACACTATAAGACCTGCATGGTTTTTTTTAACCTACTCACCGGCAGCATGTGCACCTCTCGATGGTTCCTGCTGCTGAACCAAGGTCCAGTTGCATTGATTTATAGCATTACTTAGGATGACCTGTGGCCAGAGAAAGTTGCAGTTGAAAGATGCTTGAGGACAGCTGATTTATGAGTCCGGGAAAGAGTCCTGAAAGGTTCGCTGAGAATTCATTTGCCCCTGGCCTAGTTTGAGGATGGCTGCCATTTTTGCTGCTACTTTCCCCATTATAAACAGAAGGAGTAATAGAGCTGATAAGCCAAATTAATATATAGGCCTTTTGCAAAGCTAAGTCGGGGAAAAGGGGTGCATAAGGCTCTCTTTTTTATTGGCAGGGCTGCGCTTGTGAAGAGAGGCGGAAAAGAGCAACAGAGATGATTAGGGGGCTGGAAGTTAAAACCTATGAAGAACGGTTGCAGGAATTGGGTAATTCTAATTTAATGAAAAGAAGGACCAGGGGAGACATGATAGCAGTGTTCCAATATCTCGGGGGCTGCTGCAAAGAAGAGGGGGTCAAACTATTCTCCAAAGCATCTGCTGATGGTGGGACAAGAAGCAATGGGTGGAAACTCACCAAGGGCATTTAGGGGAAGGTTTGTTAGGGAAGGTTTGCCTATTTGCTGTTGACTCTAAAGTGTGCAATAGGGTTGATATTCCTGGAGGCGTCTGTAATATGGTAAATGGTTTAGCTTTACTAGATAAATGGTCAAAGCAATGGAAACTGCAATTTAATGTTTCCAAATGTAAAATAATGCACTTGGGGAAAAGGAATCCTCAATCTGAGTATTGTATTGGCAGTTCTATGTTAGCAAAAACTTCAGAAGAGAAGGATTTAGGGGTAGTGATTTCTGACAGTCTCAAAATGAGTGAGCAGTGTGGTCGGGCGGTAGGAAAAGCAAGTAGGATGCTTGGCTGCATAGCTAGAGGTATAACAAGCAGGAAGAGGGAGATTGTGATCCCGCTATATAGAGCGCTGGTGAGACCACATTTGGAATACTGTGTTCAGTTCTGGAGACGCAAGTAAGTAAGTAAGTAAGTAAGTAAGTAAGTAAGTAAGTAAGTAAGTAAGTAAGTAAGTAAACAAACAAACAAACAAACAAACAAATAAATACCCACAAGGGCTGGGATCCGGCATTCCTCTCTGATATCTTGGAACAAAGCTGGGATGGGTTCATCCTGATTTGGACCAGATTGCCTGAACCATCAGCAACCTGCAGATGACCTAATTTTGTCATCACAGATCCAGTTCTGTCTGTGCCTGTCTGTGTGCACTGGCATATTTTTTTCTGCATTTTTGGTATTTTTTCGTTGTTTGAGTGGCTTCTCCTCATCCTTTGCTTTGAAAAACAGCTGTCCTGCCCACCCTTGGGTTAATACCAACCTTTATCTCTTCTCCCGAAGCACAGCTGAGCATCTTCTCAGCTGTGTTTCGTGCTGAAACACCTGAACATGCGTGGAAGTGAATTTGCAATGTGAGCCGAGGACAAAGGTGGTGCAGCAGGTAGAGTGCTGTACTGCAGGCCACTGAAGCTGACTTGTAGATCTGTAGGTCAGCGGTTCAAATCTCATCACCGGCTCAAGGTTGACTCAGTCTTCCATCCTTCCGAGGTGGGTAAAATGAGGACCCGGATTGTGGGGGCAATATGCTGGCTCTGTTAAAAAGTGCTATTGCTAACATGTTGTAAGCCGCCCTGAGTCTAAGGGGAAGGGAGGCATAAAATTTGAATAAATAAATGAATGAATGAATGAATGAATGTAAGTGGAACCCAACAGGCTGGAGTTCCAACTTACCGCCGCTACTGGTGCTGATGTGCGTGCAGCTCCGGGTGACCAGCAGGCGTGCACATGCGTCGGAGGAAGATTAGGCTTCTGTGCAGGCGCAGGAAGCAAATTTTACGACTCACGGGTGCATGAGATTTTGGCGATTTTTTTGCTTCCACACAGGGAAGCAAAAAACCGCCCAAAATCACCGAAATCTCTCTTGCGCGCACATCCTCTCACAAGAGTTTACTTCCTGTGCATGCGCAGAAGCCCAATCCCTCTGATGCGTGCGCACATGCGTCGGTCTCCCAGAGGTGCGTGCGCAGCTCCATTTCCGCTACCAGTGTGACATTCCCCCTCCCCATTCCAGTAGGAACCCCATACTGGAATCCAGCCCTGGAACAAAGAAGTGGAAACCCCACTGCTGAAGACATTCAGGTGGGGGGGGAGGGGGGGGAGTCCAATTAGATAATATCAGATGAAGAATCAAATCTGGATTAGGTTATAATCCATGCCTAAAAAGCCTGGGCATGCGCCATTGCACATGCCTGAGTGCCCACACCCATAATTCAATGCCTGGGGAGGGCGAAAACAACTTCCCCATCCCCCCGGAGGCCCTCTGGAGGCTGGAAAAGTCCTGTTTCCCAACTTCTGGTGGGCCTAGTAGGCTTGTATTTTGCCCTCCCCAGGCTCCAAAGGCTTCCCTGGAGCTGGAGGAGGGCAAAAATGCCCTCTGCCATTCCCCCAGAGGCTTTTTGGAAGCCAAAAACGCCCTCCCAGAGCATCTATGTGAGAAAAAAAATCAGCTGGCCGGCACACACATGGACGTTGGAGCTGAGCTAGGGCAAACGGCTTGTGTGTCAGCAGATATGGCTTCACGTGCCACCTGTGGCACCCGTGCCATAGGTTCACCCTCACTGGGTTATAAATTGCCTCCAGCTATGAAAAGGCATTTGGACTTGCTCTTGAAAGGCATTATGTTCCCCGCTGACAGATTACCTTCCTTAGCCTTTGCCCTCTGGGAAGCCGCTGCTCGAAGTCCTGGCAGGAAGTTGGCAAAAGAGCGACCCTGTTGTGGGTGCAGAGAGCCAGGCCCTGCTTCTGAACCTGCCTCTCAGCCTTTGCAGTGTGCCAGGAAGGTTCCCGGCTTTGAAGAGCTCCAAAGGAGAGACCACACACAGGCTGCCGGAAGTTTTCTGCACTGCCAAAAACCCAACTTGCGTGTGCGGCTTACTGGAGCAGTGGATGAAATGCGCAAGAGATATTGTCTGCTATGAATCTGGGCTCTGTTATGCCTCTTGGCCAAGTCTGTCACTAAGTGAAAGCCAGTAGGGTTAAAAGACAAAAAGAAAAACAAAAAAACAATGGCTTAGTTCCCAATTGTTATGATCTTTTCTTGTGTTTTGAGTGGGTGAACTACATTTTAGTTAGACGAAGCTTATTGTGAGTGAGGGAAGCATGTAAAAGTCCCATAGCTGTTGTACCTGAGACCAAAGGATGCTACGAAGAGAACTTCTATTTTTCTTTTACAACCCTACTAGCTTTATGATGATTTTTTTAATTAAAAAAAAAAAAGTTCTAAGAGCCCAGGCTTTCTAACATTAATAATGAAGTGTCAAAATGAAATCTCACTGGAGTGGATCAGAGTGTCTGGAAAGAACATGTTGTATCTCCTTGATTAAGTAGTAGAGACGTTATAAATAGTGTTTCTGTGACACGTTATACTATGTCATGCCCGCGTAGTGTTTTCAGGATAGGTGAAAATCCAGGGGAACGGTTGAGAGTGCGCTCGCTTGATCCTTTTGAAGATGTTCAGGGTTCCGTTTAGAAGCACCAATGCTGGGAGGGGGGGTGTTGGAATGCGGTAGAGCAAGGTTTCTCAAATTGTAGCTTGCAACCCCATCGGGGAGTTCCAAACCACTTTTTGGGGCGGTCGGTGACACATTTTGGGTCGAGATGATAAGGCTTGTACAGGCAGAGCTGTCGACATTTGCTGCTGCTTTGCTGGGCTGGGGGAAGGAGAGAGGGAGCTGGGGAGGAAGTCACAGAAATATATCAGCGGAGTTGAAAACTCCCTCTACCGTGACTTATAATAGCCATCTTCAAATGGGATACCTTCCTGATCAATTTGGAATCATGATTTCCAGCAATTTCCCTACCACTTCTGTGGACGTGGCTTGGTAGATGTGGCAGGGGAAGGAATGCAAAATCTCCATCCCCTCCCTACTCTGGGGCCAAGCAGAGATGATGTTTGCCGGTTATCTGAACTGCTCAAAATTTCTACTACCGGCTCTCCAGAACTTTCTGAATTTCACCGCTGATTTCCGAAATTCCTAGGCAGTCTTTGGCTCTGCTGGTTATAAATCCTAAAAAAGTGACAGTGCAATGCATCACAGACAATTTGTACTTCAGGTTACAATCTTCTTGGTTTCGAAGTACGGATGCCGTAAGGGTGGGATCATTTAATATTACAATAGTGCAAACTATGTATGTATGTACAGTAGTCCCTCGCTATACCGCGCTTCACCTACTGCAGCTTCATCGCGGGTTTCTGAGGAAGCCGATCGGCAGATTTAAACAGCCCGTCGAACTCGATCGGCAGGTTTTTTAAAAAAAAAAAATCTAAAATTGTAAATACTGTATTTAAATACTGTATCTAAAATAAATACTGTGTGGGAAGGGTTTATAAACACTTAAAACAATGAAAACTTACCAAACAATTATAATATAAATACTTAAATAAGTACTATCAGTCGATAAATTCCCCATCGCGGATTTCACCTATCGCGGCCAGGTCTGGAACGTAACACCAGCGATAGGTGAGGGACTACTGAGTGTTCCCTCGATTTTCACGGGTTCGAACTTTGCGAATAGCCTATACCACGGTTTTTCAAAAAATATTAATTAAAAAATACTTCGCGGCTTTTTTCCTAGACCACGGTTTTTCCCACCCAATGACATCATATGTCATCGCCAAACTAATAATTTTTGCAAATAAATAACAAAAAAAATATTGTTAATAAATAATTATGTTTATAAATATCAGGATCACTAAGTGTCTTATTCAATGGTGAGTACCAGTAATAATGGTGAGTAAATGGTTGTTAAGGGAATGGGAAATGGTAATTTAGGGGTTTAAAGTGTTAAGGGATGCCTTGTGATACTGTCCATAGCCAAAAATGGCGTATTTACTTCCGCATCTCTACTTCGCGGAAATTCGACTTTCGCGGGCGCTCTCGGAATGCATCCCCCGCGGAAATCAAGGGAACCCTGTATACCTAAGGACGATCTGTTGCTTGGTTCCATTTGTTTGTCTTCAGCATTCCTTCTCTTTACTAACTTTATGTTAATGGACAATGAGAGAAGGCAGGTCACTGGGGAGAGATTGCAACTCTAGCCTGTTACAGCATTGTTTATTATACATGACTGTATATGCATACTGTATATTAACCCTAACCATGGCATCTTGTTGCATTAGTCACAAATATGACTGCATGGAGAAGGCTTTTCAACAAACCAAATTGTAGGGGCAATTTCCATGGGCATTTATGCCATTAGTGACTGGAACAATCTCTTCCTAGAGTCATGGTCCAAGCCTGGTTAGCTGCTCTTTATTTTATTTATTTATTTTTTATTTATTCATTTGTCCAATACACAAATACAAAGGAAGAAAAATAGACATGTGATAATATAAAAGTGAGTGAAAGTGAACTTAGAGGAGAGGATATATGAAAAGAAGAGAATATATATGATAAGTGAGATAAAGGAAAGACAATTGGACAGGGGACGAAAGGCACACCAGTGCACTTATGTACGCCCCTTACTGGCCTCTTAGGAACCTGGAGAGGTCAATCGTGGAGAGTCTAAGGGAGAAGTGTTGGGGGTTAGGGGTTGACACAATTGAGTCTTCTGCTCCTAATGGCAGCTCTTTGGACAGCCAATAGTTTGGAGTAGTATAAGCTAGGGGTGTCAAACCTACGTCGCCATGGCAGCCTCGTGTATTGGGACTTTCCCCCCTGCCTTCGTTAAACTGGATGTGGCCGTGGTCAACGCATGACGCATCTGGCCTGTGGGCTGGGAGTTTGACAGCCCTGGTATAGGGTCTCCTGCCTAAACAGGGGGTAGCCCAGAACAGTGTTTCCCAACCTTGGCAACTTGGAGATATTTGGACTTCAACTCCCAGAATCCCCCAGCCAGCGAATGCTGGCTGGGGAATTCTGGGAATTGAAGTCCAAATATCTCCAAGTTGCCAAGGTTGGGAAACACTAGCCTAGAAGACCTCCAAAGTCCCTTCCAACTCTGTTATTCTGCAATTCAATATATGTGATGAAGATCATGTGTGATTAAGGGAATATGGACGAATTCAGATTGATATAGGCCCTTGTTCTCTGACCTCTGTTGATTGACATCCCATGAAGAGAAGATCAACTTTGCTGATAAGGTTGCAGTTTAGAACGTTTAGTCCAGGGGTGAAATGCTCCCGGTTAGCTCATGCCTGTTGGTTATTGGAGAGCCAGTCACGAAGGGAACGCAAGGCTCCGCCCACCTGCCCGGACGCTGCCATTTGGTTTCTTTTACCTTCTGCGCATGCACGGAATGCTTTGTGCATGCACGGAGAATAAAAGAACCCAAATGATGGCGTCAGGGCGGGGGGGGGCGGAGCCTCATGCTCCCTTCGTGACTGGCTCTCCGACGACTGAGAGGGCGGGAGGGCGGAGCCTCATGCTCCCTTCGTGACTGGCTCTCCGACGACCGAGAGGGCGGGAGGGCGGAGCCTCATGCTCCCTTCGTGACTGGCTCTCTGACGACCGAGAGGGCGGGAGGGCGGAGCCTCATGCTCCCTTCGTGACTGGCTCTCCGACGACCGACAGGCACAAGTGAACTGGGAGCATTTCACCCCTGCTTTAGTCTTATGGGTTCCATATAACTCTAGCAATCTATATGAGTGCCTCTGCTCAGTTCAGAGAATCATGCTTGAGGTGTGTGTGTGTGTGTGTGTGTGTGTGTGTGTGTGTGTGTAGAGAGAGTTATGTGACATTGGAGACAGCCTCTCAATTAGATAAAGCTCCCTGAATAATGCATGCTGTGGACTAAGGCTTATCTCCATTGTTTGCAGATCAAGCCCTCTTTAAAGGCACAGGAGCAGGGCACTTGCCCAGCTGGTCATTTGGCAACCCTAAAGAGGCAAAGCTTTTGAAGGAAGAGTGGGAGCCTCCTTCATTTCCTTACACAAAGTGCAGTCTCAAATCAATCAGATGCTGTCAGCTGTCACTCAAATTTGCAGGAAATGGATTATGCAGTCTAACTAATATACACTGCTCAAAAAATAAATAAATAAATAAAGGGAACACTCAAATAACACATCTTAGATCTGAATGAATGAAATATTCTCATTTAATACTTTGTTCTGTACAAAGTTGAATGTGCACAACAGCATGTGAAATAGATTGTCAGTGTGGCTTCCTAAGGGGACAGGTTGATTCCACAGAAGTTTGATTTACTTGAAGTTATATTGTGTTGTTTAAGTGTTCCCTTTATTTTTTTGAGCAGTGTAATTTCACTAATTTCATCGTTTAAGTTCACCAGCTGTTGATTTTAATTTTGCTTCTCTCGTTTCAATATATTGTTATGATTACATAGAAACATAGAAACATAGAAGTCTGACGGCAGAAAAAGACCTCATGGTCCATCTAGTCTGCCCTTATACTATTTTCTGTATTTTATCTTAGAATGGATATGTGTTTATCCCAGGCATGTTTAAATTCAGTTACTGTGGATTTATCTACCACGTCTGCTGGAAGTTTGTTCCAAGGATCTACTACTCTTTCAGTAAAATAATATTTTCTCATGTTGCTTTTGATCTTTCCCCCAACTAACTTCAGATTGTGTCCCCTTGTTCTTGTGTTCACTTTCCTATTAAAAACACTTCCCTCCTGGACCCTTTAATATATTTAAATGTTTCGATCATGTCTCCCCTTTTCCTTCTGTCCTCCAGACTATACAGATTGAGTTCATTAAGTCTTTCCTGATACGTTTTATGCTTAAGACCTTCCACCATTCCTGCAGCCCGTCTTTGGACCCGTTCAATTTTGTCAATATCTTTTTGTAGGTGAGGTCTCCAGAACTGAACACAGTATTCCAAATGTGGTCTTTACAACTTTAAATAGTCCCATTGAAGGTGACACCTTAGGCTTAGGTCTTTCGTTGTTTAGATGTATGGTTATTTTTGTAATATATTGTGTACTGCCTGGGATGACTTTTGCTGAAAATGAGTATTTATTTATAAATTATAAATTTATTTATAAATAAATGTATTTATTTATTCAATTTGTATGCCGCCCAACTCCCTAGGGACTTTTGGCGGAATATCCAGATGCTATAAGTAAATGACATTCAAAACACCAACCCCCCCCCAAGAGACCTTGCTTGAATTCCCAGCCTAGGCTTGGGGTCCTGTTCTACTTTGTGTTCCTGGGTCACCTTTCCACCCCATTCCCCAAGCCTGCAGATTAAATCGAGATACGGTGGGTGTTAATTTCTGTTTTAGGGATTCATGTATTCATACAGTCCTTGCCCAGTGACCCTTGCAGCAGCTTGCAGGCTGGGTATGTAAATTCCTAGTTACAGAGAACGACGGATCCATTCAGAGATGGGACCTGATCTCCATAAAGAGGTAACCGATGTTGCTGTAGTGACAATGTGGTAATAGCCTTTTTTCCCCTTTCCCCCTTTTTGAATTTGTAAGGAGTTGGTGGACTCCTCCGACTGGAGTCCATGTTTCTCATTCTCTCCTCGCGGCAACCCCGGAGCCAGGGTTAGCAGATGGCTTCTGTCTGGCCTTGTCTGGCACATCATGTTGCTGGCTCTGTTTCAGACCCGCTCCAGTTTGAAAGCAGGCTGGTGGTCTGCCAGGTCAGCGCCTGGAATGGAGTGGAACGGTGTTCCTGAAAAGGCGGTGCTCCAGCCGTACAGCAATTGAATTCTGATCAGACATGTGTCTGCTGATTCGAGGAAGGTGGAAACATCACATACAGGCAGTCTTCGAGCTACACAACAGTTCATTTGGTGACAAAGTTGCAACGGCACTGGGAAAAGGGAGAGTTTTGTGCATGTGGAAGGAAACCCCCACCAACCCCACCAATAGTTTCCAACTCCACCTAATTGAAGTCTTCAATGAAAAACACTGCAGCAGCCTTTCTTGTAAAAATATATTTTACTTTGCTTCTTAGCAAAAATGTTTCTCTAAACAAATTATCACAATACTCTCATACACTACTATTACATCCACCACTGCAACCACCCACAAACCCCTAAGCACTAAACCACTAAATCATAAACCACAAACCACTATAACCAACCACTCTATAACAAACCACAACCATGCAAGGGTGTTACCCCTTATATACAGGTTACAGCCAATCAGGTTACAGCACAATTAGCAAACCCATGATTGCATACTGATTATGGCTTACATCAGCCTTTCCTATGGTTACAGACCATTTTCTTGCATTGCAATATTTATCTATCTATCTATCTATCTATCTATCTATCTATCTATCTATCTATCTATCTATCTATCTATCTATCTATCTATTGGATTTGTATACCGCCCCTCTCTGGAGACTCGGGGCGGCTAACAGCAATAATGAGACAGCGTGTAACAATAATCCAATACTAAAAACAATTAAAACCCATTATAATAAAAAAACAAACAAACATACATACAGACATACCATGCATAAAATTGTAAAGGCCTAGGGGGAAAGGGAATCTCAATCCCCCCATGCCTGGCGGCAGAGGTGGGTTTTAAGTAGCTTACTTCAAGAAATAAACTTATTTCTGACACATGTGACCGTTTCTCACACTTACGAATGTTGCAGCAACCCCCGTGGTCACGTGATCAAAATTCAGATGCTGGGAACTAGTTTATATTTATGACAGTTGCAATGTCCTGGGTTCATGTGATCAGTTTTTGCAACCGTCTGACAAGCATAGTCAAATTCAAAGCCACATTCACTTAATGATAGAGTAATGCTAATTGAATAAACTGCAGGGATTCTTGAGGCAGCTTTTTCAAGAATGGTTGTAACATGAGGATAAGATGGAGTGGCTGTGGGTTTTGCCTCCCAAGGACAATTCTATCTGTCCGTCCATGACCCTGGGGGGGAGTCATTGACCCCCTCAGAGAGGGTCCACAACTTGGGCGTCCTCCTCGATCCACAGCTCACATTAGAGAAACATCTTTCAGCTGTGGCGAGGGAGGCGTTTGCCCATGTTCGCCTGGTGTACCAGTTGCAGCCCTATCTGGACCGGAAGTCACTGCTCACAGTCACTCATGCCCTCATCACCTCGAGGTTTGACTACTGCAGTGCTCTCTACATGGGGCTACCTTTGAAAAGAGTTCGGAAACTTCAGATCGTGCAGAATTTATTTATTTATTTATTATTTATTTATTATTTGGATTTGTATGCCGCCCCTCTCCGAAGACTCTGCGAGAGCAGTCATGGGCTTCCCCAAATGTGCCCATGTTACACCAACACTCCGCAGTCTGCATTGGTTGCCGATCAGTTTCCGGTCACAATTCAAAGTGTTGGTTATGACCTATAAAGCCCTTCATAGCACCAGACCAGATTATCTCAGGGACCGCCTGCTGCCGCACGAATCCCAGCGACCAGTTAGGTCCCACAGAGTGGGTCTTCTCCAGGTCCCGTCAACTAAACAATGTAGTTTGGCGGGCCCAGGGGAAGAGCCTTCTCTGTGGCGGCCCCAGCCCTTTGGAACCAACTCCCCCCAGAGATTAGAATTGCCCCCACCCTCCTCACCTTTCGTAAGCTTCTTAAAACCCACCTCTGCCATCAGGCATGGGGGAACTGAGATATTCTTTCCCCCTAGGCCTTTACAATTTACGCATGGTATGTCTGTATGTATGTTTGGTTTTTATAATAAGGCTTTTTTTAGTTATTTTAGTATTGGATTGGATTGTTACATGTTGTTTTTATTATTGTTGTTAGCCGCCCCGAGTCTACGGAGAGGGGCGGCATACAAATCCAGTAAATAAATAAATAAATAAATAAATAAATGAGGACAAATTCATTTAAATGTCTCACTCAACAACAGAAATTTTGGGCTCAATTATGATTGTAACTCAAGGGCTATTAGTAATGCTTTCACACTGATGTAAAACAAATGTGCCTTGTGTGCTTTGAGTTTTACTGATTAAAAAATAAGGACACAGATTACATGGCCAAGCCAGTTAAAAATGCTATGATAGAGGTAGTGTTATCTCTACCAATACCCAGTGGTGGGCTTCTACGGGTACGGTCAGGTACACAGTACCCCTTCTGGGCTGTGGGTATATTTTTCCCATCACAGTAAATGAGGTTGAATGTGTATAATTTTAGAAGAGCTGTGTGTATGTGTGTGCGCATACACATTATATAGTAGATAATCAGGGGTGGGCTACTGCTCGGATGGGGGGGTACGCAATGGGGTAGCGAAAATGGAGCTCCACCCCGGAACACCCAATTTGCACTGAAAGATGTTAAAACAAAATGCATAAGCCATGCCCACAGTGTGGTAGTAAACATTTTGGTAGCCCATGACTGCCAATACCTCTATCAATATCTATTAATACCTCCTATCCAGGGGTGGATTCCACTTACCACCGCTACTGGGGTGTTTCCCGCAGAGCTCTGTGACCCCGGCACACACATGTGCACGTGTAAGGCATGTGGAGTTGTGCACGCAGCTCCATTTTTCCTACTGGAGCTATAGAGTGGCCCTTATCGGTAGGAACCCAGTATTGCTCTTATCCAGCAGTGGGTTTCTCCCAGTTCGGCCCGCTCTGCGAACTGGTAGCAGCGGTGATGGCAGGCTCTGCCCCCCGCTTGGGACGCTTCTGCACATACCCAGAAGCGCATGCACACACTTACAAGCGAACCGGTAGCAACGGGATTTAGAACCCACTACTGCTCTTATCATACCGTCATGAAGATGGTTTGATAAGAGGTATTGTTAGAGGGAAAGGGAGCTGTGAGGGAGAAGATGGACAGTGTTCTTATTTTCAAAACATACAGTATATTTGTCTATGGCAGTGTTTTCCAACCTTCTTTCTTCAGGGGAACCCTTTGGTGCCGTCAGATTTCTGGTGGAACCCTGGTTGAAAAACACTGCATTAAGTTGTACATCCTGAAGCTGAAATAGAATTCTTTTATTGGCCAAGTGTGATTGGACCCACAAGGAATTTGTCTTTGGTGCATATGCTACTCAGTGTAAAAAAGAGACATTTGTCAGGAATGGTACAACACTTAATGATTGTCATAGGGGTCAAATAAGCAATCAAGAAACAATAAGTATACAGTGATCCCTCGAGTTTCGCGATCTCGATCTTCGCGAAATGCTATATCGTGATTTTTCCACCCAATGACGTCACTCTCTTCCTTCCTTTCTCATCTTTCTTTCTCTCTCTCTTTCTCTATCTTGCTTCTTCCTCTCTCACACTCTCTTCCTCCTTCTCTCATCTCTTTCTTTCCTTCTCTCTCTTTCTCTATCTCTCCCCCTCTTGCTGGCGGGCGGCGGGCGGCGGGCGGGCGGGCGCATCAGCGAGGAGCCGGGGTTTCCCCTTTGCGTGGGCGGCGGGGAAACCCCGATATTCGTCTGCTCGCTGCTGCTGCAGGCAGGCAGGCGGCGGACAAGCGGCGGGCGAACAAGCGAGGCGGTGGACAAGCGGTGGGCGGGCAAGCGGCGGACAAGCGGCGGGCGGACAAGCGGCGGGCAGGCAGGCGGTGGACAAGCGGCGGGCGGACAAGCGGCGGGCGGACAAGCGGCGGGCGCGGCAGCAGCGAGGAGCCGAAGATCGGGGTTTCCCCTTTGCGTGGGCGGCGGGGAAACCCGGATCTTCGGCTCCTCGCTGCTGTGGCGCTGCCGAGCAGATCAGCTGCTGGGCGGCGGAAGGAACCTTCCCTGGGTCTTCCCAGGTGCGGAAGTAAAAACACCATCTGCGCATGCGCGGCCATGGAAAAAAGGGTGCGCATGTGCAGATGGTGTTTTTACTTCCGCACCACTATATTGCGAAAAATCGAGTATCGCGAGGGGTCTTGGAACGTAACCCTCGCGATACTCGAGGGATCACTGTATATCATAAGGATACAAGCAACAAGTTACAGTCATAGTCATAAGTGGGAAATCAGTGATAAAAATGTTAAGAAGACTAATAGTTAAGCAGCCTTAGAGGAGAGAGGCAGAATCAGCAAGTGCTGCTACTGCACGGGGGTCCATGGCTGTGGAGTAGCAGAGAGAGGGTGAGAGAGGGTGTGTGAGAGAGAGAGAGAGGCTCTGCCACATAACCTCGCTGGGAGTGGCGCACCTCAGCCCTGGACTGGGAAGATCCGTATCAGAGGTGCTGGAGAGGCAACGGCTCCTGCCTTCTCCTCTTCCTCCTCCTGCCCCTGTACCCCGCGCTTTGGCCCCGCTGCTTCAGCGAGGGCCAAAGGGGCTGCTGTTGTTGCTATCGCCATCACCACTGCCACCACTGCCGCTCCTCCTCCTGCTTGGCGGCTGCTGTTGCTGAGCATGATTGATCTACCACAGTGTTTCCCAGCCTTGGCCACTTGAAGATATTTGGACTTCAACTCCCAGAATTCCCCAGCCAGCGAATGCTGGCTGGGGAATTCTGGGAGTTGAAGTCCAGATATCTTCAAGTGGCCAAGGTTGGGAAACACTGATCTACCGGACACGAGATGGAGGAAGAGGCTGCCCCACTGCAGAAACGGGCAGGATTGAAGTGGGGAACTGCCTTGCCTTGTCTTCTTATTAAGTCGCAGAACCCTTGTGTTCCGCGGAACCCTGGTTGAAAAACACTGGTCTATGGAAAGTCTTAGTCATCCAGGTCATGGTTGCCCCAAGAGCTGAAGAAGCTTCTTGGATGAGAAACCAGTAAGTCCAGTTGCCTCTTGAATCTGGAACATACAGTATATTGTTCCTCAGTACCACTTGAACTATTTCACTCCCCCCCCAAAAAAGTAATTACATATTGACTGAAAGTTATGGGCTGTAGCCTGGCCCTCTAATCAATCATAGGAAACCCCCCCCCCCCATGTTATGGTTATTACAAAGAGCCAAATGTTTCGGTTCTCTTACAAGAGAATTATTTACACACACCGCAAGCAGTCATTGAATACAAGGTGATATTTCTCTATTAATCAATCTACTGGAGAACTAAAGGGTCAGGGTTTAAACACCAGCTTTTTTCACTCACTGCAAGTTGAGGATTGCGTATAGTTCTTTATTACTGTGGTCAACCAACTACACAAGGAAATCCTCTAGTCTCCCAGCAGATGGTCTTCATGGACAATCCTTCTGCTATCCAGGCTAATAGCTCTTCATCCATGAATTGGTCCAACCCTTTTTGAAGCCATCCAAGCTGGTGTTAGTGAATTCTGAAGTTTAATTATGTGTTGTTGTACAAAAACAATTCCTTTTTGTCTTTTCTGATTTGTCCAGGAATCAATTTCATTGAGTGACCTCTGGTTTTTGTATGTTGGGAAGGAGAAAATAGTTTCTCTGTGTTTGTTTTATCCACACATTGTGCACAATTTTGTACCCTTCAATCATGTCCCTTCTAATTTGCTTTCTTTCTAGGCTAAAAAGCCTCAAATATCTCAATTTTCCCATAGGGAAGCTTCTTCAGACCCTTGTCCCCTCTGAACTTCCTTAGTTCTATTATATCCTACGGTATTTAAGATGTGGCAATCAGAACTGCACACAATATTCCAGGTGCAGTTGCTGTACTATTGATTTACGTAAGGGGCATTGCGATATTAGCATCTCAATTTTCAGGACCAAATCTTACCATCCCTGATATACGCTGACCTTTCTTTTAGTGGGTGCATACAAACAAGGAAGAGAAAGAGGAAAAGAATTAACATGTTGTTGAACTTTTTGTTTTAATATTCCCCAGGAAGTGGGCAGCATAAAAACATAACAAATAAATAAATAAATAACAGGTGCAGATCAAGTCACCAGATAATACAGATAATTGGCTCACCACCCATCATTATAGATGTCCATCATGGCAAATTGCTTCCTGGCTAAAGATTATATTAATTGATGTCAATTTTTTTCAGATTTAGCCACTAGCTGCATCTTTTGACCAGAATACACTAAAAATGGAAAGACCTTTTGGCGTAGTTGTTTAAATCACTAGGCTAGAAACACAGAGACTGTTAATCCTGCATTAGAAAGAAAGCCAGATGGGCAACCTTGGCCAGTCACTCTCTCCCAGCCCTAGGAAGAAGGCAAGGGCAGAACACTTCAAAAAACTTGCCAAGAAAACTGACCAAGGGACTTCTCCCAGGCAATCACCAGGAGTCAAAACTGACTTAAAAGCAATCCTCCTTCAAACACTGAAATTAGTCAAAGTACCTTCTAAACCAGTGATTTTCAACTTTTTTTGAGCCGCGGCACATTTTTTACATTTACAAAATCCTGGGGCACACCACCAACCAAAATGACACTCTAAGACAGTACATATTATACATATTATCCCCCCTTGTGTGTGTGTTTGAATATACACACTCTTGAACCATTTCCAAAAACAGATGAAGGCTGTGGGTTTTTTGCTCTCTTATTCTTTCCAAAAACAGGTGAGGGCTGGGGTTTTTTTCTCTCTTATTCTTTGGGTGCTTTTTATCATATGCTTTAAATCAAGAGTCAATTCTCTCTCTCTTTTGTTTCTCTCTCTTTCCTTTCATTCTCTGCCTCAATCATTTTCTCATTTTTTTCTCCCCTTTTTTTTCTCATTTCTCTTTTTTCCCCTTCCTCTCCATCTCTCTCTCTTTCTTGCTTTCTTTCTCTCACTCACTCTCTTTCTCTCTCTCTTGCTTTCTCTCTCTCTCTCTCTTGCTTTCTTTCTCTCACACACACACTCTCTCTCTTGCTTTCTATCGCTCTCTCTTGCTTTCTTTCTCTCTTGCTTTCTTTCTCTCTCGCTTTCTTTCTCTTTCTCTCTCTCTCTCTTTCTTTCTTTCTCTCTCTCTTTCTTTCTTTCTCTCTCTTTCTCTCTCTTTTGCTTTCTTTTTCTCTCTCTCTTGCTTTCTTTCTCTCTCGCTTTCTTTCTCTTTCTCTCTCTCTTTCGCTCTCCCCTCTCACGGCACACTTGACCATGGGCTGCGGCACACTAGTGTGCTATGGCACACTGGTTGAAAAACACTGTTCTAAATGATCCCAGGGAGAATCTACTTTTACAAGGTATGATGGGCAATCAACTTAAGAAAACTTTATAATAATATACACTGATCTTTTTCCTATCATATATGAGTCCTTCGGGATTGGGCGGCATAGAAGTCAAATAAATAAATAAATAAATAAATAAATAAATAAATAAATAAATAAATAAATAAATAAATAAATATTTTCATCTGATATGTATTAAAACTATCCTTATTGCTTTCTTAGGGCTGTGATCACAGATGTTTTTAAAAAAAATATTAAATAAAACCCCAATATCTATTTTAGTTTTTAGGAGCTGCGATTGTGTCAGTTTTGTTTATATAGGAACACAGCTAGTTTCAATTCAGGCACTAATAGGCTGTGATTGAACATGACCCCCCAAAATTATGACTAAGTTAACAAAGTACAGCTAAATGAACAATGGCTTATTGTGACTGGAGGTATTTTTAGAATGTTTTTATCTAATGATCAGAATAACTTAAATATTATTTGAATTTATGGTATCAGTCTACGAAATATGATAGAGAAAAGTATTGTCTCATTCAAACTTTTAGCTTGTAGAGAAGTAATGTGACAAATTTTAATTGAAAACCTCCTTTGGTATACTGGTTAAAACGTCAGGTTAGAAACTGGGAGACAGTGAGTTCTAGTCCCACCGTAGATAAGCCAGCTGGGGGATCTTGGGCCAGTCACTTTTTTTCAGCCCTAGGAAGGAGGCAATGGCAAGCCATTTCTGAAAAGCATTATGAAGAAAACTGCATGGCCTTATTCAGGTAATCTTCAAAAATTGGACTTAATTGAATGGAAGGGAAAAACAATATTTAAGAATCACATGATCAAGTCAGTTCTACTGCATTCAGATGCATGGATGACTAGACAAATAGACAGACAGAATATCATTTGGAAATGTAGCTACATTCCTGCTACCCCCAATCCAATAATTCTTAACAAGAAGCATCAAATGTACAATATTGTATGTTCTTGTAGCAACAGGTCTGAGCCTACAAGTGAGAAGAAGTTTTTATTTGGCAGCAAATATACGGGGATTCCACCAGCTTCTAAGGAAGGGGAGAACTGGGGCCACATCAATCTTGCAGCCTTTAAAACCTAGTATAAAGAGATATCAAAGGGATGTGTAAGATTTTGCCTTTTTATAACAGAAAGATTGCAAAGGGTTACCTCTTGAATGAAGAAAAGGGATAGTTAGCAGCTAAATATATTCTTGTTGCCATCCAAAAATATCTTGCAGATTTCTCTAACTTGTAGAGATCCGAGACTCATCCGAATTGGCTCAAAAGAGCTGCCTTAGGGAAGAAGCAGGCAGCTACAGGTTGGAAGCAATTTTAGCTCATTGATTTACCTTAATTTTAGATATTATTTCAGTGTCTCCTTTTACTTTGCATACACAGCAGCCAGCAGCTTAAAATAGAACCAGTGAAAAATTGTGGCAAAACCTGCAGCTGTTCTAATCCAAGACTTAGCAACCAGGTGCGACCATCTTCTGTTGTTGCGATTCATTGAGTTCAGGGGTGGGCTGCTAGCCGGAACACTAAATTGGGCTCGCTGCCAGGGCTTGTGAGTGCTAGTGGGGCCAGCACAATTTTGCTTCTGCATGTGTGGAGGTAGCAAAATCGCGCATAGAGCCACAGGTACACCCATGTTTCGGTGAGGGTTTTTTGCCTAAGAAAGCGAGGATAAATAAAGGGAAATGTTTCTTCACCCAGAGGGTTGTTGGTTTATGGAATTCACTTCCAGAAGAGGTCGTGACAGCTGTCAGCCTTGATAGCTTCAAGTCAGGATTAGACAGATTCATGGATGCCAAGTGTATCAGTGGTTATTGAAATGGATGTCCATGTGCCGCCTCTATGTTGGTTGAGGCAGGCAGGATTCCCTGGGGTGCCATTTGTTGAGGCTCAAGGGAAAGGGAGGGTTTTGCCTTCTCTTTCTGCTCAAGATGCACATTTGGTGGGCCACTGTGTGACACAGAATGTTGGACTGGATGGGCTTTGGGCTTCTCTGTTAGTCTGCCAGTGGGATAAAGTCCTTGAAGACCAAATATCCAAACTGGATGTTGCGAGAGGAGCCAACGAAGGAAAGATTGGTTTTGAAACAGATCCAACAGGGGATGCAGAAAAAAATAGAAACCCAGAGAAATCCAGAAAAAAAGAGAACTCCCTTGTGGATTCTTCAGGAAGAGACAACTGGGCCAGAGGTTTGGAAATTTAATGACCTCTTTATTCCAAGCCCCCCTCCTCTTCCTTCCCAGTCATGTGATACGGAGGTTTTAAAAGGTTTGGAAGAATTCCAAGAACCCTGCTTTGCTTGGTCTCCCTGGCTGGATCTTCAGAACAATCAATGTGGATCAGGGGTCTCCAACCTTGGCAACTTGAAGACGTGTGGACTTTAACACCCAGAGATCCTCAGCCAGCTTTGCTGGGAATTAAAGTCCACACGTCTTAAAGTTGCCAAGGTTGGAGACTCTTGATCCACATTGATTGTTCTGAAGATCCAGGAGTTGAAGTACACACGGCTTAAAGTTGCCAAGGTTGGAGACTTGTGATTTGGATGATGCTCAGAAATATACATGTGGATTCTGAGTCCAGGAACTAACTAAGAGCAGCAGAATTAAACTGACCATTTCACCACCTAAAATCCTTGATTATCCCAAGCAATTAATGCTGGGCAAAAGGGGGCAACATTCAGGATTTTTTTTTTAAAGTAATTGTTTTTTTTTTAATAGCCACCTATTAACTTGGCCACCCTAAGGCAATTCGTCACCAATTGTCCCCAGATTTCTTCCCCAACTCTACTACCTTCTGCCTGCCCTCATCTTGATCCCAAAGCGTGTGCAGGCTCGCACAGCCTCGAGAGAGGTATTTCAGCATCCACCTCACCACCAGCCCTCCCACAAACTGTTTTATATTCTCCGAATTGTTGTGCAGTTGTGTTGGTACAGCAAAGGCATCAAACAAAACAGACCACCGGGGAGTGGAGGGTGAAGGGTCTCTCCTCCCCCATTCAGAAACCGTGGTGGGTGGGGGTGGGGAAAGGCTCTTGTTTTTCACTGCAGGACTTAGGATGAGGTTACTTTGTGTTCTTGGGAAGTTTTATTCTGGGGCTGCTGTGCTGAGCTGAAGAGGAGAAAGGTACAGACAGCAGGAAATTTCATAGGACTAGCACATGAGTGGGCGGAGAGCATTCGGAGAGGGGCGGCATACAAATCAAATAAATTATTCTTATTCTTATTCTTTTATTCTTATTCTTATTCTTTTATTCTTATTCTTATTCTCTTATTCTTATTCTTTTATTCTTATTCTTATTCTTTTATTCTTATTCTTATTCTTTTATTCTTATTCTTTTATTCTTATTCTTATTCTTTTATTCTTATTCTTTTATTCTTATTCTTATTCTTTTATTCTTATTCTTTTATTCTTATTCTTTTATTCTTATTCTTATTCTTTTATTCTTATTCTTTTATTCTTATTCTTTTATTCTTATTCTTATTCTTTTATTCTTATTCTTATATTCTTATTCTTATTCTTATTCTTATTCTTATTCTTTTATTCTTATTCTTATATTCTTATTCTTATTCTTATTCTTATTCTTATTCTTATTCTTATTCTTATTCTTATTCTTATTCTTATTCTTATTCTTATTCTTATTCTTATTCTTATTCTTATTCTTATTCTTATTCTTATTCTTATTCTTATTCTTATTCTTATTCTTATTCTTATTCTTATTCTTATTCTTATTCTTATTCTTATTCTTATTCTTATTCTTATTGGATAGGAGGAGAGTTTCTCCAAGAGATGCAGCCTTTCAAACAGCAGCAGTTGGTGTATCCTATCCAGTAGCGGGTTGCACCTGGTTACGAGTGGGATCAGCAATCCATTAGTGGAAATGGAGGTGCACACATATCTCTGCGCCCCTGACGCGTGCAAGTGCATGCCCCCGTGAGATTTGGCTTCTGCGCATGCACCGGAAGTGAAATCTCACACAAGGATGCTCTTGCGCCTGAGATTTTGCCCATTTTCGGCATTTTTTTGCTTCCGCGCATGTGCATGTAAAATTCACCGAAATCTTGCTCTCTCTCGCGCCCTTATGTGAGATTTGGCTTCCAGTGCATGCGCAGAAGCCAAATCTCATGCCGACGCACACCGGTGGCTGGGAGCATTTCAGTAGTGCCTGGTCCTGTCACTTATGAAGAGCAAAAGTTTCAGGGTTCTGCTCCCTTTCTCAGCTCCATCGAACGATGATCAGCACTCAGAAAAAGGCAGACGAGAAACAAAAAGTGGTAGTTTGGAGCAGCCCCCTCCCCTCTCCCCAACATGCTACTGTTGCTTAATACAGATAGTCCTTGAATTACAACAATTCAGTTTTAGTTCAAGTTACAACGTCATTGAAAAAAGTGACGTGGGACCGATTTTCACAGCTACAACTTTTGCAGCATTCCCCCATGATCATGTGATCAAAGATTCAGATGCATGGCAACTGGTTTGTATTTGTGACCGTTGTTGTGTCCCGAGGTCATGCGATCCCCTTTTGTAACCTTCTGCTAAGCAAAGTCAATGGAGAAACCAGATTCACCCAACAACTGAGTTACCAACTTATCAACTGCAGTGATTCACTTAACAACTGAGGCAAAAAAAAGGTGATAAAATGGGCAATAACTCGTTTAACAAACAACAACATAAATTTTGGTTTCAAGTTGTGGTCGTAAATCGAGCCATGTAATGACCTCTCTTAGGATAGTTTACCCATGCGTGGTTTGCTGCATACCTCACTGCCACTTTGACACATGCTACAAATCAGCTTTGTATCAGAACAAAAGTGTGAATTGTGTCTTCATACCCATCTATTCCAATGGGGCCGCTCATTCTCCTACTACAGATTTCTTTCACCAGTGTGGAATTTAGCAAATGCTGCTGAAGCAGAAACACCTGACCCAGATAATCTATACCTTTGTGGGAAGAAATATCCATCCGGTTCAGTTCCAGGCCAGGAGAAAGACACTGGAAACATGGAGGCCGGTTGGAAAGATGGCTTAATGATGAACAGAACCACCAAGCAGATGGTTCTGGTGCAGCTGACCACATGGAGTTGAGGGTTGGAGGGATTATTTATTTATTTATTTATTATTTATTTATTACTTAGATTTGTATGCCGCCCCTCTCCGAAGACTCGGGGCGGCTCACAACATGTAAAAACAAATCATAAGCAATCAGACAAATTTAAAATATTTAAATATTTAAAAAAACCCATATGCTAACAGTCACACACACAGACATACCATGCATAAATTAAACGTGCCCAGGGGGAGATGTTTCAGTTCCCCCATGCCTGACGGCAAAGGTGGGTTTTAAGGAGTTTACGGAAGGCAGGAAGAGTAGGGGCAGTTCTAATCTCCGGGGGGAGTTGGTTCCAGAGGGCCGGGGCCGCCACAGAGAAGGCTCTTCCCCTGGGGCCCGCCAACCGACATTGTTTAGTTGACGGGACCCGGAGAAGGCCCACTCTGTGGGACCTAATCGGTCGCTGGGATTCATGCGGCAGGAGGCGGTCTCGGAGATATTCTGGTCCGATGCCATGAAGGGCTTTAAAGGTCATAACCAACACTTTGAATTGTGACCGGAAATTGATCGGCAACCAATGCAGACTGCGGAGTGATGGTGAAACATGGGCATACCTAGGTAGGCCCATGACTGCTCTCGCAGCTGCATTTTGCACGATCTGAAGTTTCCGAACACTTTTCAAAGGTAGCCCCATGTAGAGAGCATTACAGTAGTCGAACCTCGAGGTGATGAGGGCATGAGTGACTGTGAGCAATGAGTCCCGGTCCAGATAGGGCCGCAACTGGTGCACCAGGCGAACCTGGGCAAACGCCCCCCTCGCCACAGCTGAAAGATGTTGTTCTAATGTGAGCTGTGGATCGAGGAGGACGCCCAAGTTGCGGACCCTCTCTGAGGGGGTCAATAATTTCCCCCCCAGGGTGATGGACGGACAGATGGGATTGTCCTTGGGAGGCAGAACCCACAGCCACTCCGTCTTATCCGGGTTGAGCTTGAGTCTGTTGACACCCATCCAGGCCCCAACAGCCTCCAGGCACCGGCACATCACTTCCACCGCTTCGTTGACTGGGCATGGGGTGGAGATGTAAAGCTGGGTATCATCCGCATATTGATGATACCTCACCCCATGTCCTTGGATGATCTCGCCCAGCGGTTTCATGTAGATGTTGAATAGCAGGGGGGAGAGGACCGACCCCTGAGGCACCCCACAAGGGAGAAACCTAGGAGTCGACCTCTGGCCCCCCACTAACACCGACTGCGACCGGCCAGAGAGGTAGGAGGAGAACCACTGAAGGACAGTGCCTCCCACTCCCAACCCCTCCAGCCGGTGCAGAAGGATACCATGGTCGATGGTATCGAAAGCCGCTGAGAGGTCAAGGAGCACCAGGACAGAGGATAAACCCCTGTCCCGGGCCCGCCAGAGATCATCCATCAACGCGACCAAAGCAGTTTCCGTGCTGTAACCGGGCCTGAAACCCGACTGCTGGGGACCTAGATAATCGGCCTCTTCCAAGAACCGCTGGAGCTAGAGAGCCACCACCTTCTCAACAACCTTCCCCATAAAGGGAAGGTTGGAGACTGGACGATAGTTATTAAGTACGGCTGGGTCCAGGGAGGGCTTCTTGAGGAGGGGGCGCACAAGCGCTTCTTTATAGAGTGATGGAAAAACTCCCCTCCCCAAGGAAGCGTTGGTAATCTCCTGGGCCCAGCTCCGTGTCACCTCCCTGCTGGCCGAAACCAACCAGGAGGGACACGGATCCAGTAAACAGGTGGCGGAACTCACAGCTCCGATGGCCTTGTCCACTTCATCAGGTGTCACCAGATCAAACTCTTCCCAGACAGGTGGACAAGTACGTGCCCCAGTCACCTCGACTGACTCGTTGTCAGTCGACTCTGTTTTACAATTGGAGTCGAGGTCGGCTCGGATCCGAGCGACTTTATCAGCGAAAAACGTGTTAAAGTCCTCGGCACTACTCTGTAAGGGCTCCCCAACTCCCCCCTGGTTAAGAAGGGAGCGGGTCACCCTAAACAGAGCGGCCGGGCGGGATTCCGCTGATGCAATCAAGGCAGCATGGTACGCGCATCTTGCCGCCTTGAGCGCCATTTTGTAAGTCTTAATAAAAGCTCTTACAAGTGTTCGGTCGGATTCAGACCTACTCTTCCTCCATTGCTTCTCTAGACGTCTCTTCTGGCGTTTCAACTCCCGGAGCTCCTCGTTGAACCATGGAGCTCTACGGGGTCTAGCACCTCGGAGAGGTCGCAAAGGCGCAATCCGGTCAAGAGCCTCCGCTGCGGCCTTGTTCCAGGCTTCCGCAAGAGACTCTGCCGAACTGTGGACAAGTGCCTCTGGTATAACCCCAAGCGCCGTCTGAAAGCCCTCAGGGTCCATCAGGCGTCTGGGGCGGAACATCTTAATTGGTTCCGCCTCCCTGTGGGGAAGGATTGGAGCCAGGAAGTCAAGCCGTAGTAGGAAATGGTCTGACCATGACAAAGGCAACGCATCTAAGCCCCTTAGTCTCAGACCATTACTCAGTTGCTCAGAAAGGAATACCATGTCAGGTGCGTGCCCTCCCTCGTGAGTCGGACCCTGAACTACTTGAGTCAGGTCCATGGCTGTCATGGTGGCCATGAACTCCTGTGCCAACCCAGAGGTTTCGCCGAGTGACGGCAGATTGAAGTCCCCCAGGACAATAAGTCCGGGGAACTCCACCGCCAACCCGGCTACCTCCTCGAGTAGCACAGGCAGGGCTTTTGACACGCAGCTGGGAGGCAGGTACGTGAGAAATAAGCCCACCTGAACCCCTAAGTCCAACTTCATCAAGAGAGACTCGCAACCCGCAATTTCCGGAGCAATGAGTCCACGCAGGCAAAGGCTGTCCCTGGCAACAATAGCCACTCCTCCCCCCCTTCCCTGGGGTCGAGGTTGATGCCATATCTGAAACCCGGCTGGGCAAATTTCAGAGAGGGGAACACCTCCCTCCGGGCCCAGCCAGGTTTCAGTAATACAAGCCAGGTCGGCCTCCTCATCCAGGATCAGGTCCCGGATGAGGAGAGCTTTATTTACCACCGACCTGGCATTGAGCAGCAGCAACCTGAGCCCAGGGCCATCTCTGATCTTTGCACTTGAGCTTCCTGTTCCAGTATAAGAACATTTATTTTATTGGCTGTTGTCAAATTCCTATGGGGTTATATAGGGTCATAGCTACTCTATAGGCAAAAGAGGAAATGCAAAAACTAGGTGTTTGTCTGAGGTTTGGTTGAAGTTTGGGGTGATGCAATGAAGGGGTTTGTGTTCTGAGGATCTGTGTATTGGACTATTCTGTGGCTGAGGGCTAATCCTACCTTTGTCCAGACCTTGCTGCATGGAATTTCAAATTGTATTTGCCTTGCTTATTGATAGAGCTACCTAGATATTGGGGTTTTTTCAATAAGCTCTTTATTTCTTAAGTGCCGACATCTGTTGAGGGCTATTAAGAAAAGTGGGGCTGCTTTCTGCCTCCAAGAGCATGTGTCTCCATTTCTTTACAGAAATATAATATTCTGCCTTTTAATATTTCCCAAAATATTTCATTCTTCTAGGAGTGGGGGGCAGTTTGCCACACCTTGAAGATCCTTTTTGGAAATTATATGAATTATCCAAATGATCTTTATAGGTTGGATAAAGAATTGAGTCTCCTCTACAAAACAGCAGTGCCATTTTTTTCCTTAGACTGATATGGGTCCTTTGGCTAATACAGTGATCCCCCGAGTTTCGCGATCTCGATCTTTGCGAAACGCTATATCGCGATTTTTCCACCCGATGACGTCACTCCCTTCCTTTCTCATCTTTCTTTCTCTCTCTTTCTCTCTCTTGCTTCTTCCTCTCTCACACTCTCTTCCTCCCTCTCTCATCTCTTTCTTTCCTTCTCTCTCTTTCTCTATCTCTCCCCCTCTTGCTCTCGAGCGGCGGGCGGCACCCAGGGAAGGTTCCTTCGGCCGCCCACCAGCTGATCTGCTCGGCAGCGCAGTAGCAGCGAGGAGCCGAAGATGGGGTTTCCCCTTTGCGTGGGCAACGGGGAAACCCCATCTTCGGCTCCTCGCTGCTACTGCGCTGCCGAGCAGATCAGCTGGTGGGCGGCCGAAGGAACCTTCCCTGGGTCTTCAACTCCCAGAGCGGCGGACAAGCGGCGGCCGGACAAGCGGCGGACAAGCGGCGGGCAGACAAGAAAAGCGGCGGCCGGACAAGCGGAAAAGCGGCGGACAAGCGGCGGCCGGAAAAGCGGCGGCCGGACAAGCGGACAAGCGGCGGACAAGCTGAAAAGCGGCGGACAAGCTGAAAAGCGGCGGACAATCGGGCAGGCAGGCAGCTCCTCAGCTGCTGGGTCTTCCCAGGTGCGGAAGTAAAAACACCATCTGCGCATGCGCGGCCATGGAAAAAGGGGCGCGCATGCGCAGATGGTGTTTTTACTTCCGCACCACTACATCCCGAAAAATCGATTATTGCGAGGGGTCTTGGAACGGAACCCTCACGATAATCGGGGGATCACTGTATGTCCATAAGCTTGTATTTATACAAAACACATTATTACACAAGGTATCCCTTAGTTTTATACTTAAAAACCTGAAGCTTCTGTCTCCTGTTACTGCAGTAATCTGTTTTGCAAACAGAAACTACGTTTAGTTTACGTGACGGTGAATTAAAACCATTCAAATCTTCATGCAAATAACCAGATTCTGGATTAGAAAACTCTAAAATATCATGTTATTGTGACAAATCCATGCCTGAATAATGTTGTGTCTCCCTCCCCCCTTTCTTTTTTAATTAAAAATCAAAATGGATTCCCTCCTCTAAGATTGAAAGGGTAGAATTGTGCGGTAGCATCAGCATTAAAACTGAGCATCAGTCTTAATGGTATCATTAAGCAGATCGTTTTGTTTTTTTCTCCACGGCTGTTCTGCATCTAGTTATAGGGATTCATGTAAAAGTTAACTTTTTCATCATGATTTGTATATCCAGCCCCACCTATTTCAATTCATTAAGCTGTCAAAGTTGGGCTTTGTTGAAATATTTTAACAAGTGTTATCCTTTATAATTGATAGGTAAAGAGTATACATTGGTACTTCTACTTATGAACTAAATTCATTCCGTGACCAGGCCCTCTTTCCTCCCAGGAGATTCCTAGAGAGGCCCCATGGAGGCTTCTCCCCACCTTTTCTGGCCCTGTTTTTTCCCAGGAGATTCCTAGAGAGGCCCCATGGCAGCTTCTTCCTGCCTTTTCCAGCCCTGTTTCCTCCCAGGAGATTCCTAGAGAGGCCCCACGGAGGCTTTTCCCCACCTTTTCCGGCCCTGTTTCCTCTCAGGAGATTCCTAGAGAGGCCCCACGGCGGCTTCTCTCCACCTTTTCCGGCCCTGTTTCCTCCCAGGAGATTCCTAGAGAGGCCCCACGGAGGTTTCTCCCCACCTTTTCTGGCCCTGTTTCCTCTCAGGAGATTCCTAGAGAGACCCCACGGCGGCTTCTCTCCACCTTTTCCGGCCCTGTTTCCTCCCAGGAGATTCCTAAAGGGGCCCCACAAAGGCTTCTCCCCACCTTTTACGGTTACAGTTTTGTAGGCTCAGGTTTGTAAGTGGAAAATGGTTCTTGAGAAGAGGCAAAAAAATCTTGAACACCCGGTTCTTATCTAGAAAAGTTCGTAAGTAGAGGCGTTCTCAGGTAGAGGTACCACTGTATGTTTGTTTCAGCAAACCCTTACATTAGATTTTTTAAAAATGTAATTTGGTGGAATTTGAACCCCAGGCCTCCCTAGTCTGATGCTGTTCTCTGCCCACTAAATCATTCTCATTAAACTTCTATTACAGTGATGACTAACATTTTCTGGACCGAGTGTCCAAAGCGTGCACACGCATGTAAATGCATGCATCCGAACCCCCAAAATGCAATTCATGTGCGCCCTGCACGTGCCCCGCGCCTGCACATGTGCCCCCCCATGAACGGCAGAGAGGAGGTGCCTGCATGTACATATAGCCCCTCCACACCACACCCCTGCGCATGCATGCACGCCCCCACATGCCCCCCTGCATATGTACACAGCCCCCTCCCACACCTGCCCCATGCGTGGCAGGGATCCAGAGATTAGTTGGCTGGCAGGAGGCATGGGTGTATGCATGCCGGAGCTGAACTGGGGTGACGGCTCGCATGCCGTCAGAGAGGGCGTTGGTGCCGCGTCTGGCGCACCTTCCATGGTTTCACATCACGGTTCCATTACTTTGGCAGTGGTGTTTTTCTTCCTCTACTTTCTTTGCTCTTGCCGAGACTTTTACTAACTATTTTCACCTACCTCCACTCCCCATCCGGTTCCTCCTCCACCTTCGTGATCCTTTGCTATATTACTTCCCTCCCAGTATATTAAATACCTTTGGGATTCATGGTTCAGGAGAATTCACACTCTAATGATTTCTTCAAGTACCTGAATTGTTTCTCACGCTTGGAAAAAGCTAATGTGGTGAAAACTTTCGGAGAAGCTTCTCAATTATCTCCTGCTTTATTGCGCTTGAGGAGATTAGTGAGGCTTTGCAGCCGATCTCGTCTTGGAGTACAAAATGTTTCTATGAGTCGCCTGTTTTTTTGAAGTGGAAATGACCTTTGCTTTCTTGAATCGTCCAGAGAACAAGGTCTAAAAGGATTCTCCTTTCTCCTTTAGAAGACATGTGTCTTGTGGCCCAAAGATGCATAGGCAGCCCTCAACGTATGACCACCACCAACGTATGACCCAATAATTTTTGTTGCTAAGTGAGACAGTTGTTAAATGAGTTTCCCCCCTTTGCAAATCTTACTGGCCACAGTTGTTAAGTAAATCACTGTGGTGGTTGGAATAGGAGCATGGTTGTTAAGTGAATAGGGCTTCCCCACTGATGTTGTTTGTCAGAAGGTCACGAAAGGGGATGACAAGACCCCAGGCCTGCAACTGTCAGAAATATGAGTCTGTTGATCATGTGACCATGGGGATGCTGCAATGGTTAAATATATGAAAAATGCTCATGTCACTCTTTTCAGTGCTATTGCAAACTCAAAGTGTCAATAAATGTACTTTTATGGAATAGAATAGAATATAATTCTTTATTGGCCAAGTGTGATTGGACACACAAGGAATTTGTCTTTGATGCATATGTTCTCAGTGCACATAAAAGAAAATATACATTTGTCATGAATTATGAGGTACAATACTTAATGATTGTCATAGGGGTCAAATAATCAATGAGAAAACAATCAATATTAATATAAATCATAAGGATACAAACAACAGGTTACAGTCATACAGTCATAAATGGGAGGAAATGGGTGATCGAAATGATGAGAAAAAACTAGTTCTAATAGTAGCACAGACTTAGTAAATAGTTTGACAGTGTTGAGGGAATTATTTGTTTAGCAGAGTGATGGCGTTCGGGGAAAAACTGTTCTTGTGTCTACTTGTCTTGGTGTGCAGTGCTCTGTAGTGACGTTTTGAGGGTAGGAGTTTAAACAGTTTATGTTCAGGAGGCGAGGGGTCAGTAAATATTTTCACTGCCCTCTTTTTGACTCATGCAGTATAGAGGTCCTCAATGGAAGGCAGGTTGGCAGCAATTGTTTTTTCTGCAGTTTTGATTATCCTCTGAAGTCTGTGTTGGTCTTGATGGGTTGCAGAACCAAACCAGACAGTTATAGAGGTGCAGATGACAGACTCAATGATTCCTCTGTAGAACTATATCAGCAGTTTCTTGGGCAGTTTGAGCTTCCTGAGTTGGTGCAGAAAGAACATTCTTTGTTGTGCTTTTTTGATGTTAAGTAAGTCAAGAGCTACCTGTACTGGGAATTTTACACCTCCCAAAATCCCTAGTTAAATGGCTAATGGAAACCATCATCTGGTAATATGCTAAATTTGGGGAGACTACCATAGATATATTCTCACACCACACACTTGTGACCTGGAAGTATTGGTTAGAAACTTATTTATTTGCATCCCACCTTTGTTATTTTGATAAACAATTCAAGGCAGGGAATGCAGTGGTACCTTTACCTAAAATGCCTCTACTTACAAACTTTTCTAGATAAGAACCAGGTGTTCAAGATTTTTTTGCCTCTTCTCAAGAACCATTTTCCACTTTCAAACCCAAGCCTCTGAAACTGTAACCGGAAAAGGAGTGAGAAGCCCCTGTGGGGCCTCTCTAGGAATCTCCTGAGAGGAAACAGGGTCAGAAAAGGTAGGGAGAAGCCTCTGTGGAGGCCTTTCTAGGAATCTCCTGGGAGGAAACAGGGCCAGAAAAGGCAGGGAGAAGCTTCTATGGGGGCCTCTCTAGGAATCTCCTGGGAGGAAACAGGGCCTCCACCTTCCCTGTGGTTTCCCCAGCCGCACGCATTATTTGCTTTTACATTGATTCCTATGGGAAAAATTGCTTCTTCTTACAAACTTTTCTACTTAAGAACCTGGTCATGGAACGAATTAAGTTCGTAAGTAGAGGTACCACTGTATACATAATCCTACTTCCTCCTCCTATTTTCCCCACAGCGACAACAACCCTGTGAGGTCAGTTGGGTTGAGAGAGAGTGACCGGTCTAAGATCACCTAGCCAGCTTTTATGCCTGAGGCAACACTAGAATTCACAATCTCCTGGTTTCTAATTTGTTGCCTTAACCACTACACTAAACTGATCATAGAAAAAGCCTTCAGAAAGCAACCAGCCAGCTTTGGCTTATTTAATAATACTCAGATATTCTTCTCTCTTGAAAAATTACATCAGAGGCAGATGTGGAACAGAGATACTGTAGTTTCCTTCCTAATCATATTCTCAGAACAGGTTCCGCAGCTGTGAATTTCCACTAATCATCCGAGTATTAATGCTGGGTTTCACACTGGTTTTTTTAGCCCAGGGCTTCGTAACCTGCCATAATAAGATCAGACAGTTTACCAGGCAAGAAAAATTGAAAACCAAATTTGATTTAAATTAAATTATATTACCTCAATGCAGTCCACAGGAGTACATCTTTGTATCTAATAATTCCCCCTATTTCTGTCACATTAACGATTACAACCTTTTGAATAACTTTTGGAAGAACCTGGAAATGCTCGACCAGGATTTTCTGGAGTCCTGTGGAATAAATTGTCTCCTTGATGGTGGGTCAGAACACACATAGTATGAGGTGATAGATACTGTGATGATAGACATGACTTCATTTTCTATCTTCTTCTATCTGGTCCTTCACAGATTTTTGCTCCAGTTAATGAACTACTAAAAATGATTGTAGGGGAAGAATCAAGAAATGATATGGAAGCTTTGTGTTGCCTGTTGTACCCACCTCATTGTATCTCACATCTAATATTGTGTCAGGCACGAACAACCAAACCTCACTAGTAAAGTTCAACTAGTTACCATATTTTTCGGAGTATAAGACGCACTGGAATATTAGATGCAGGGTGGAAAATAGGAGGAAAAACGTCCTACTAGGTATTCATCTGGGTAGGGTCCTTAGTCTGGTCAGCTTCAGCACATTATTTTATCCCCTGGTTAGGGCTGGAAAAAAATCTTCTTCGGCGACAGTAGCAATGGAAACAAGCCTGCAAAGACTTAGGGCTGGAAAAAAATCTTCTTCGGCGACAGTAGCAATGGAAACATGCCTGCAAAAACTTAGGACTGGAAAAAAACTTCTTCAAAGGGAAGATGAATGAAAAAATCCTGCAAACTGGAAAAATGGTTAGCACCTCATTAGGGCTGGAAAAAAGCTTTGAAAAAGCTACATTCAGAGTATAAGACGCACCCAAATTTTTAGCCTCTTGTAGGGACGAAAAAGGTGCCTCTGATACGAGTAAAAAATATGGTACTTGATTGTTCTGTGCCTAGTTTACAAGAATCTTCCCGGACTGACAGATTTTCACCTGGGAAAGACGAGGCCAAGCTCAAAGGCACGGTGGGGAGGCAAGGGTCAGAACTTATCCTCTTGTGTTTACTAATAAATCCAGACTCCCACTTGGGTGGTTGCTCTCCAACGCTGTTGTCCCTTGTAGTAAAGCTCAGAGTCCCGCCGCCGACTCATCCCTGCCCAACGCCTAGCTATCCCTAGACATTTTCATGTAATCTCCTGATCTCCTCCTGTCATCCTCAGCCCCTTTGTAATTTGACCCACTTGTTTCCAAAGACCAGCTGCTAATGAGCAGGTGTTACCAAACATGACAGCCTAGCCTCATTTCAATAGCTTTTCAAGAGGCTACTCTTGACCCATTAGCCTCACAAAGCCTCGTCCTCGTGGGGAGGAGGTGGAGGGGCAGACAGGCAAGAGCAGAGTGTTTCCGAGGTTAGAGAACTGGCAAGAATATCCATTGTGGTTGGGTTTGGGGTTTTTTTTTTGTCTAGCTTGGGGAGCTGGGCTTCCTATGTAAGCTGATACTTTTCTGTGCAGACTAGCAGATAGAAAGCAAGAATAATTATGATCCCTGGGTGTTCTGGTTTACCATGATATGCATCTCATTTTGCACTGCGTTTTGGAACTCCGTTTTACTTTCCAGTTCGCAAAAGCACTTTTATTGCTTAGCAGAAGTTTTCTTGCTTCCTATAATTTTCTTCAGAACCTCCGAGCAGCCTGGAGGTGCCCTTTGCTGCTTCAGGGTCATTTCCTGGGTTCCAAGACTGCAACTCTGGCTGACCATCGCCAGCGTTTTATGGTTTTGCTGCTACCTTCCTTCCAACGCCATTTTGTTTTCCTGGATAGGAAACGCCAATTAATATTTTGACAGTGCAAACACTGTCTAAAGCTCATACATCTTTAACGGTCCTCTGGATATTTATAAATAAAACATATGAAAAACTAAATAACTTGGGAAAGCCCAAAGCACTGTGTAAGCAGGAAACATTAGGCACATTGGTTAGTTTCTAAATTTTCTTTCTCAAGGATCGTGGCTTTGAGCTGCTGAATGGCAAACAGACTTAACTTTATTTATTCATTCATTCATTCATTCATTCATTCATTCATTCATTCATGTATTTATTTATTTATTTTGTCCAATACATAATACACATTGAAGAGAAAGATATGTAATAATATAGGTAAAGAAAAGAATAGAAGAAAAGATATAAAAGTATAGGTGAACATATTTGAAAGGAAGAAAAGATACACTTTGGATGAGAATCTTCTCTATTTTAAGTTCTCTTTAAGGTCAAGCATGGTTTGCTAACTCTTCACAGTCCGATGTGCAAGTAGACCTAGTATAGGATGGAATTTACCCTTGGAAATGTTTCTCTTTAAGACCAAGGTTGTAGAAGTCCTTGCAGCAGGGCAAGGACTACAGCATGCCTGCCCTGAGGCTCTTCTGGTCATGCTGACTGATCCTATCACGAATGGAGCCTGGGGAGGGTGAAAAATGGGCCTATCACACCCACTGGATGTCGGGAAATGGAGGGGGGGTTCATGCACACATGCACAGGGGCAGTGTAGAGCAGGGGGCAAGTGCATGTGCAAGGGATGGGGCGCAGGGGGGCATTGAATTATGGGTGTGCGTACATGCGATAGCACACCCACCCATGTACTGCTCTAGAGTCTTTTATATGGACAACCCCCCCCCCCAACAACCTAAAGGCACGGAAAAGATACTGCTACAGTTACAGAGTCAAGATATTATTTTACACAACATTGTATTGTTCTGCACTACAGATTTTGTCGTTGCACTCATTTTTTTTAAAAGAGATTGTCACTATTGATCAATGTCTAATCTAACAAGGAAAAAGACTAGAGGGTGACAAAATAGCATTCAGTATTCCAGGGGCTGTCACAGAGAGGAGGGGGGGTTTCAACTTATTCCTCAAAGTACCTGATGGCAAGAGAAGAAGTAATGGATGGAAGGAAGATCCTACCTAAGAATTAAGGAGAAATTTCCTGCCAGTGAGAACCCCAACCCCCAACATTTCTCCCTTAGACTCTCCACGATTGACCTCTCCAGGTTCCTAGGAGGCCAGTAAGGGGTGTACATAAGTGCACTGGTGTGCCTTTCATCCCCTGTCCAATTGTCTTTCCTTTCTTTCACCTATCATATATATTTTCTTTCTTTCATATATCCTCTCCTCTAAGTTCACTTTACCCTTATATATATTACAACATGTCTATTTTTCTTCCTATGTATTTGTGTATTGGACAAATGAATAAATGAATGAATGAATTAATTAATTAACCAGTGGAACAGCTTGCCTCCAGAAGTCATTTTTGCTCCATCACTGGAGATTTTTAAGAAGAGACTGGACAGCCATTTGTCTGGAATTGTACCAGGTCTCCTGCTTCAGCAGGAGGTTGGGCAAGAAGATCTCCAAGGTCCATTCCAACTCAGCATTCTGCCTTGTAATTCTACATGGCCAAACTTCACTGCATACGTATTGAGCTGTGGCTGAAACAAACTTTTAGCCCTGGTCGGGACTGCCTCCTCTCTGGCATCTCGGGTTTTCCACTCTCCCATGGGGTGTGTTTGTTGTACTCTTGATGAATTAGGGTTTGGCCACAAATAACCTTGAGACAAGGTTTGCTTTAGAGGCTTCGTGAGAACTTAGTGACTAATAGCCAATAGAGAAGATGTTTGGCTCCCAGGGATTACGAAGGGGCTCTAAGATGGGACACAGTCTATTGCAGGCTGCTTGTCTTAGCTTAAAGTTCACGTTTAGTGTTTGCCGCTCCTTTGAAAACCACGTTGAGTGATGTGAGATGCCATTCCGTTCCCTGCAATTCTATTTTACACCATTCTTCTATTTGCCTGCTTCATTTAGCCTCTCGTTCTTCTTCTTTTTTTTTTTTAGCCTTCCATTCAAGGAGCATCTTTGACTCCCCTCTCCCATTCAGTTTTCCCTTTGCTGACTGCTCCTTCTGAACATTGCTGCCTTCAGCTCCATTCATCCCCTCCTCTGCTCATTCACACCCCTGCTTTCCTTTGCTCCATTCATATCTCACAATCTGTCTGGCCAAGCAAAGAACTTCTCTTCTTCAACGGCTGGTCCTTTTGTCCTTGGCAATCCCCTTAAACCTTGGACATTTGACAAAGCATGTTATTTTGTATCCATTATTCTGAGGCATACGAGTCCCCATCATCCCTTCCCCTTTACTCCTGACTCTGCTAAAAATAATTCTACACTGTGTTCAAAAATGAGAGTGCAGAATGATAGGTTATTCTACCTTCACTTTGCTGGTAATGAGCAATTTGCACCATATATATCCGATATAATCTTCTTCTTCTTTTTGAGAAATGAGCAATTCCTTGAACAGCAGAGAAGGCTGTTTTAACTTTGTACTGAAATGAACGGAAAGAACATGCAACTTTGGATTATGCTGATTTTTTATATGAATTCAATTGTTCTTCTCTTCTGGACATGGGAATACAGTCTCTTTGGTTTCTTTGGCTGATAATTTGGGTCTACTGAGATCTATAGTTGCAAAAATGTTTCCCCTCTAAATTCATATCTATCCCTCCCTCTGTCTCCCACTCTCTTTCTCCCTCCCTCCCTCTCTCTCTCTCATTACATAAAAATGAATTAAACCTTGGACATGATTATGATGGATTTCCCAAGATTTTGTAAATTCAGAAAACAGAGACTATCCAATCTACCTGAACTATATGGTTTCATGTACCAGAAGCCTTAGTTTCATTACATTTTAGTGGAAAAGATGTTCTAAAGAGAAGTAGAAAAGCCATTTTATACTGAAATATCTATATATCTAGCTCAGGAGATTCTACGTTAATGTTCCCATCTTTCCTGGGAAGGCAGCAATTCCATGAAATGCCACAGATCCAACCAGGAATGTTTTGCAATCAAGACAGCTTTGCTAAAGTTAAATGGACAAGCAGACTTGAACTTGGTGATGCTACAACTATTCTGTTCTTTGCCCTAGACTTGTTGCATGCCTATACAACAGAGGCGGGGAACTATGTCCCTTTTGTGACTTGTAGACTTGCTGGCTCAAGAATTCTGGGAGTTGAAGTCCACAAGTCATAAAAGGGCCATAGTTCCCCATCCCTCTATACAACATCCTCTCCCCCCAAATAAAACATTCCAGAAAATCTAAGATGTGGCTTTCAATTATGAGACTGGAACAGTCACTTTCAGATTATGCTTTTCAATTCCAAATCAGCTCAGCTATTCTCACCAGCTAAGACTAAGAGCTGCTTTGTGTGGTGTAGTTCTGCAGCTCAGGAGCTGTCCAGCGTATTGGCGTGGAGATTTAGTAGGGGCGCTTAAATGATATCTGGCTGCTTGTGAGCCGAAGGGCACTTCTGTCGCTCAGATTTGCCTTGGGTCAAAGCAATCTAGAGCTTGTGAAACACGCAACAGAATCGCATTTAATCATTTGGGGCTGGCTACGGGTTGTTCCTCAGGAAAAGAACTTTAACATTCAGAACATTCTCGGTGGTGTGAGAAAAATGGAAAGAGGTTCGGGTGCATCAATCACTTTTTGTGAAGGGACAGAGCTGAATTATGGCCTGTTAAAGTGGCCTTTCTGGGCACTTCCCTTTCTCCTCATTCATTCTTCCTGCCGGAAGGAAGGAAGGAAGGAAGGAAGGAAGGAAGGAAGGAAGGAAGGAAGGAAGGAAGGACATTAGATATGAGTAAGAACAAGAAAAGCTTCATGTCTTTGCTGCCATCTAATGGCCATCTAGATTTCTGCAGCTAAAGTTGTTATTGCTTATCTCAGTGATGGCGAACCAATGGCACGGGTGCCACAGGTGGCACATGGAGCCATATCTGCTGGCATGTGAGCTGTTCCCCTAGCCCAGCTCCAATGTGCATGTATGTGCAGGCCAGCAGGTTTTTGGCTTGCACAGAGGCTCTGGGCGGGTGTTTTTGGCTTCCAGAGAGCTTCCAGGGTGGGCGGGGGAGGGCATTTTTACCCTCCCCCAGTTCCAGGGAAGTTTTTGGAGCCTGGGGAGGGTGAAACACGAGCCTACTGGACCCAGAAGAAATTGGGAAACAGGCTGTTTCCGGCCTCCAGAGGGCCTCTGGGGGGCAGGGGAAGCTGTTTTCGTCCTCCCCAGGCATTGAATTATGGGTGCGGGCACTCATGCATGTGCAATAGCGCATGCCCATGCTCTTTCGGCACCCAAGGAAAAAAGGTTCGCCATCACTGGCTTATCTGTTAGGGCTAAGGTAGATCCACTCTCTTTCTTCAGTGAAATGATATTACATACCAGCAAATACACTGAAATGGAATGATTTTTTAAAAAAAAATATATTGATAAAAGGCTCCATCTCACGGCAGAATTGTGTACCTGGCAAGGGTTCTATGGATAAAGGACTCTGGTCTCTTTACAAGTGGAAATTCCTGTTTTTTTGCCTCTAGTAGGTCTCAGAGCTACTTGAATTAGGAAAAGAGATATGGCTAAGCAGTGTTGTGGCACTGATTTCCCCAGATATCATCAGGCCTTTGTTTAACAGCCATGTGTTACCCACCCTGTTTGTGAGCCCAGACGTGACTAATGTGCCTTTAATTAAAGTAGAAAAATAATTTTGAGATGCTGGATTAAAAACTAATGGACAAAGTCTTTTCCTCGATAAGGGAAAGATTCCTGAATAATCTTTCTCCGTCTTATTTACAGAAGCTTCTATTAATTTCAGTAGATTAAAAAAAACAATGTTATAGAAAGTCTGAGGTAATCTAACCTCAAGTTGGTTTGTGATTAAGGCCATGTACATGTTTACATTTTTGTGAAAAGGCCTGGGAGGGGGATTGAGGGAATTAAGGGTAATTGTCATTAAAATGCAGAGGAAATCTTGCATGAAATGACGGTTAGTGCTCTATTGTCAGAGAGATTCCCAGCCTTCCATACTCTTGAGGAGTTTGGCTCCATTTTGTTCATTGGAGTATGAAGTTAGAGGCAGGAGTGATGCAACTGAACTTAAAATAGGAAGCCATTATGTTGGCCTGATGGTAATGTTTGTCTCTGGCGGTGCTCTAAATAGGACTTAGAACTCGAGGGAGAATTAGGTCTGACTTGACCTACAAATGAAACTGAAGACAGTTACAGTAGATAGATAGATAGATAGATAGATAGATAGATAGATAGATAGATAGATAGATGAATGGTTAGATAGATAGAGAGATAGATAGATAGAGAGATAGAGATAGATAGATAGATAGATAGATAGATAGAGATAGATAGATAGATAGATAGATAGAGAGAGAGAGAGAGAGAGAGAGAGATAGATGAATGGTTAGATAGATAGATAGATAGATAGATAGATAGAGATGGATAGAGAGATAGAGAGATAGAGAGAGATAGAGAGAGAGAGAAAGAGAGAGAGAGAGAGATGGATAGAGAGAGAGATAGAGACATAGAGATGGATAGATAGATAGATAGATAGAGAGAGAGAGAGAGAGAGAGAGAGAGAGAGAGAGAGAGAGAGATGAATGGTTAGATAGATAGATAGATGGATGGATGGATGGATGGATAAATCCACAGGAACTGAATTGAAACATGCCTGGGATAAACATAGACCCATCCTAAGATAACAGACAGGAAATAGTGTAAGGGCAGACTAGATGGACCAGGAAGTCTTTTTCTGCCGTCAATCTTCTATGTTTCTATGTTTCTACGTTTCTATGTTTACCATTTCCTCATTTATATTTCAATAAAGACTAGATGTTAGCTGAGGTTTTTTCCCCTTTTCTTTTTTTCTTTCATTTTTTAAAGAATAGAATAGAATTTTATTGGCCAAGTGTGATTGGACACACAAGAAATTTGTTGTGGTGCATATGCTTTCAGTGTACATAAAAGAAAATATTTTTTCCCCCTTTGTAGCAAAGGATGTATGCTTCTGTGAAGGCCATGCATTTCTAAAAAGACAGAAGAAAATCTTTTTAAAGAATGGTTCAGCATTTTGAAATGTCTTTTTTGTATTTATGCTCCAAATAAGATGTGAAGCAGTTCAAGAGTGTTTTTCTTGACGTGCAGAAGAGACCTTACGTGCATTTTGTGTGTGTTTGTGTGTATGTATGGATGTGTAGGTGTCTCCTTAAAAGCATGCAATTGTTAAGAAGAATCCTATTTCTAAGATGAAACAAATGCTTTAAAATGGAACAAAACTTGAATTTTGCAGTTCGACTATCCCAGAAAAGTGGACGTCATGAAAAAGCATATATTAGTGGAAACAACATCATGAAAAAGCATTATTGTTAGATATGGGCAACAATACACAATAGCTTGCATTAGAAGAGGCATGTACATTTTAAAAATAAAAACAGAAGAGGAAAAAAAATAGATGGAAAAATGGGAAGAACCATTTCTTAAGAGCGTAAGAAAAGTGTGTAACTTAAAGACAGTCTTATTTTCCTGAGATGGTGATTTCCAAACATTCTTTTAAAAATCCTTAATAGTAGAAAAGTGAAACAATATAAACAATTAAATCACTTTAAAGAACTCAACGCAAACTGAAATGAAAAAAGCATTAACAATAGTGATGGGCGAACTCAACGGTGTTCGGGTTCGGCAGGTTCGGACGAACTTTAGGCAAAATTCGACCGAACCCGAACCCGAACCTGAACGGGGAATCCCACAAAGAGATTCCGCGGGCGGAGCTTTGATGTCACGTATACTGGCATGTTGCTAAGTACGCCAAGGTGATCACTTCCTGGATTCCATGGAATCCAGCAAGTGATCATCTTGGCGTCCTTAGCAACCTGCCGGTGACGTCAAAGCTCCAAATGCCAAACGCGACCCCGAACTTTGCCGGAAGTTTCAAAAAATTTCGAGTTCGGGTTCAGCATACCAAACACCGCAAAATTCGGTATGGACCCGAATTGTGCGAGTTCGGTTCGCCCATCACTAATTAATAAGCTACTCAAAATCGTAACTGCTCTCTGTTCAGTTGACAGTAATAAGGCACAGCAAAACCCCGCTGGAAAGTAACCTATAGCCTCACATTTGTAGGGGTACGCAAAGTCAGAGGTCTTCTAAGGCTAGTTCACACAAGTGCACACATATTTAAATCACCTTGAAAACATTGCCTCTGAATTGGTTCTTCTTCCATGTCTAGATTAAACTTTAAACTTAAAACTGCAATAATGAAGCCACCTTCTTGGCTTTGTTATTGGCCAAAAATAAGTCATGACTGGTACATGTTTCTGGTAGTAACTGATAAACAGTACCAGCAGATGGGCCAGGTTCTTTTTCTCTCCACATTCATGTAGTGTGTTGTTATCTGCTAATGGCCTCCACTTTAGCAATATTGGTTTTACGCTTACGGTCTTTAACTTGTAACTTATCGTATTTTTTTTCAGAGTATAAGACACACCTTAGTTTTGGGGAGGAAAATAGGGGGGAAAGTCTACTTACCAGGTATTCATCTCCTTAGTCTGGTCAGCTTTAGCACATTATTTTATCCCCTGGTTAGGGCTAAAAAAAAAACTTCTTCGGAGCCAATAGCAATGAAAATAAGCCTGCAAAGACTTAGGGCTGGAAAAAAACTTCTTTGGAGTAACAATGAAAAATATCCTGCAAGCTGGGAAGATTGTTAGCACCTCGCTAGGGCTGAAAAAACCTTTTCCCGAAAAGCCAGCAAGTCGGAAAGAGCTGGGAAGATTGTTAGCATCTCAATTGGGATGGGGGGAAAAGCTTTAAAATGCTACATTTAGAGTATAAGACACACCCAAGTTTTCAGTCTCTTTGGGGGGTTGGGAAGGTACATCTTATACTCCAAAAAATACAGTATTTAGGGTCTTCCAAGTTATATAAGGGAGGTCAGATCCTTCAGCCCTATCTTCCTATAAGATTACTACTTGCTCGATGGTATTCTAACTCCATGTTTCAATTCAATTTTGTTATGGTGATTTTTTTAAAGCTTTATTTATTCAATTTTTTATTTTTAAAAACATCACAATAATTTTACACACACCAGAACTGATCTCTTATATTATATCCATTCTATAGCCTGCTATGGTTTTTTATCTTGTACCCACATGAATGTTTGTTCTCACCACAAAACTGTTCCTAGGTCTGAGGAATATGTCGGCTCATAGGGTGTTCCAAGGTCATTGTCTTGCTTAGGTCTCTCAGCATCTGCTGCTACTTCTCTCCTGACCTTATGTGGGGCAATGCCAGGATTTACTTTCTCAATCAGTGAAGGTTTGAGACAACCTGTCACTAAGTTTGAATTTTTCCCCGCCAAATTGGTGAGGGAAGATATGAAGGTTGTGATAGGCTCAAATAAGCTGTCATTTGACGTTGTGGCTATTGATTGCTGAATGGCTGTCCAAACTTTTCTTGAATAATTCCACTTCCACTTTGAAGCCAAGTGGCTCTCTTAGTGCGCCTTCTTTCAGGCTTAAATCTCTCCCTGTAAAGCTTTCGCTCTCTGGTTCTCATCTTACCTTCGGGCCCATGGAGAATAATTCCACACCGTCTCCTCCCTGACATCCCTCAAGTATTGGGAAGCAGTTATCATGTCTCCCCATAGCTTTCTCTTCTTTAGACTGAATATATATCAAATTCCGTTAATCGGTCTTCATAGGATTTGGCCTCCAAACCCCTTACCATCTGCTTCCAAAGCTGTGAATCCAAGCTGTAGATTGAGGTGATTGTTTTTAAAAAAAATCCCTTTGGGAGTCAAAGTTAAAATTATCCAGGATATCAGTAGAGGTGCAAATTAGCACTTAATTCAGCTACCGTAATTCTAGTTGAGCCCAAGCCCGTTTCTCCCCATCCAGGGCCTGACAGCCTTCACAGTTAAGACTTCTCCCAAATCCCTTATCGAGTCCGGATAGCTGGATTTCTTTATTATATTGAATATACAGTGATACCTTGTCTTACAAACTTAATTGGTTCTGGGATGAGGTTCTTAAAGTGAAAGGTTTGTAAGACGAAACAATGTTTCCCATAGGAATCAATGGAAAAGCGATTAATGCGTGCAAGCCCAAAAGCGCCCGTTTTTGCACTGCTGGGATTCCCCCGAGGCTCCCCTCCATGGGAAACTCCACCTCCGGATTTCTGTTGCCAGTGAAGCGCCCGTTTTTGCACTGCTGGGATTCTCCTGCTGGGATCCCCCTGCAGCATCACAAAAACATGGAAGTCCGGAAGTGGGGTTTCCCATGGAGGGAAGCCTCAGGGGAATCCTGGCAGCGCAAAAACAGGTGCTTCGCTGGCAACGGAAGTCCGGAGAGGGGGCGTCCCAGCGGCGGCGGTAGGTTTGTAAGGTGAAAATAGTTTGTAAGAAGAGGCAAAAAAATCTTAAACCCCGGGTTTCTATCTCGAAAAGTTTGTATGACGAGACGTTTGTAAGACAAGGTATCACTGTACCTCATTTTAAGCAAGCAGATGGCATTTCCCATCCACTTCAAATACATGTTGAAAAAGATTGTGGAGGGGACTGAGTCTTGGGGCACCCCATAATGGAATGTCTAAATATCTGGCTCCTTCCTACTACCACCATTGATTGGGTCTGCTCACTGGAACAGTAACAGAACCACTGTAAAGAGCCCCAAAGGTGTGGTCGCCCCCCCCAAAAGGTAACTGGAGAAGGTGCTTCTGAAGTTCTGAACAAGGTTCTTGGATGAGAAGCAAAATGCTTCAAAGGAAAAAAAAATCCACAAAAAGCTCAGTTGCCTTTTGGAAAGAAGCTCCTTTAGGACCACCAATGACTTGGAGGATTGAGAATCTCCATAGACACTGTACAGGTGGTCCTCTACTTATCACCACAAATGAGCCCAAGTTATTTGGTTACTAAGGGAGACATTTCTTAAGCGAGCTTTGCCCCGTTTTATAACTTATCTCTCCATAGTTGTTAAGTGAAGCCTTGTAGTTGTTAAGTTAGTCACATGGTGGGTAAGCGAATCTGGCTTCCTCATTGGTTCTGCTTGTCTGAAGGTTGCAAAAGTGGATCAAAGGATCCTGGGTCATAAATATGAGTCAGTTGCCAAGCATCTGAATTTTCATTACGTAGTCATGTGGATGCAAAAACAGTCAAAAGTCCCTTTTTTTCACTGCTGTTGTAACTTTGAGTGATCACTAAATTAACTGTTTCAAGTCGAAGACTACCTGTAAAGATTGCTGCTATGAATAAGCATCAGTCTGTGGCAGTGTTTCCCAACTTTGGCAACTTGAAGATATTTGGACTTCAACTCCCAGAATTCCCCAGCCAGCGAGTGCTGGGTGGGGAATTCTGGGAGTTGAAGTCCAGATATCTGCAAGTTGCCAAGGTTGGGAAACACTGCTCTATGGAATGCAACAACAGTGCAGCTTCTAATCATCAAAGACACCCCTGAAGGTCATTGTAGTTGGCAATGTCAAGGACCCCTGAGAGGACCATGGACATGTTCCACTGAGTTGCAGGAAAATTATGTTGCTGTCATTCAGATCTTACCACAGGTCATTTATGACAGGCATCTATATGGCTGCTGCCACATGGCCAAGTCTGAATCCAGACTGCCATGCCTCTACATAATCCACATCCTCCAGGGCTGTTTGGAGTGGTCTTCCCACTATTTGGTCCAAGCTTAGAAATGCTTTTCTCACTCAGATAAAACTCCATGCAAATGGATAGATCATATAGATTACATTTATTTTCTGGTATCTCCATATCATAGGCTTACTAAGAGATGAAATTCCTCAGATCTTATGTCCATAATCTGTCCCATTACATGTAAGTGAAAAGAGATTCATTTCTCCCATGTGCTGGCAGTTGCCTAGTCCCTTGTTAAGACTTAAAAATGGCTGTTGGAGGCACAATTACGCAACTGCCTAGGTATAGCCAATAAGAACACACAGATGAGGTCACATGCCATGGACTACATTACCCAGAGTGCAATGTAGTTGCACTCTGAGTGCAACCCAGAGTGCAATCTGTTACTACATTCCCCTAATACAGGGGTAGGCAAAGTTGGCTCTTTGAAATGTGGACTTCAACTCCCAGAACAGTGTTCCCTCTAATTTTTTGGGGGGGTGGGCAGAAAAGTATAGTGTCTGAGCGGCAGTCCCTTCGGGATTGGGCGGCACAGAAATAATAAATAAACAAACAAACAAACAAACAAACAAACAAACAAACAAAAAACCCACCCTGTTTTGCCTCATAGAATTTCAAAATAAAATACTGTACTGTGTGTCTATAATAGTGAGCTCATAATAGGGCAACTCTATCAATATCAAAATGCCACTTAAATAGTTGAGCTAGTTTCAAACTAGATTTTGATTTTCTTTCTCTGTTCCTTACTCCCATTCTTTTTCTTTCTCTTTTCCTTCCTCTCTTTTTTCTATCTGTTTCTCTCTCTTCCTCTCTCTCTCCTTCCCTCTCACTCTTTCCCTCTCGGCTTCTGGGCAGGTTTGGAAAACTCTGAGTTGATGATGATTTTTAAGTGAGCGATTGCTCACTGCTCAGCTTAGAGGGAACTATGTCCCAGAATACCTGATCTAGAATCATTGGCTCACGAATTCTGGGAACTGAAGTCCACAAGTCATAGAAGAACCCTAATGCAATCTCTTAAAGAAACAGCTCTTAAGCTGAACTAAATATCCCTTTAGTTGAGGAGTAGGCAAAGTTTGTTTGTTTGTTTACTTACTTACTTACTTACTTACTTACTTACTTACTTACTTACTTACTTATAAAATAGAATAGAATAGAATAGAATTTTATTGGCCAAGTGTGATTAGACACACAAGGAATTTGTCTTGGTGCATATGCTCTCAGTGTACATAAAATAAAATATACATTTGTCAAGAATCATGTGGTACAACACTTAATGATTGTCATAGGGGTCAAATAAGCAATGAAGAAGCAATATTAATAAAAATGTTAGGATATAAGCAACAAGTTACAGTCATACAGTCAACATGGGAGGAAATGGGTGATAGGAATGATGAGAAAAACTAGTAGAATAGAAGTGCAGATTTTATTCTTTGACTTCTATGCCATCCAATCCCATATGGACTTCAACTCCTAGAATTCCTGAGCTAGCACTAGTCATAGAAGAGCCAACTTTGCCTAGCCCTGCTTTAGTCTATCAGCACATTTCCCCCAAAGTTGGTTGTCTGCGGAGAGGGGCGGCATACAAATCTAAATAAGTAAGTAAGTAAGTAAGTAAGTAAGTAAGTAAGTAAGTAAGTAAGTAAGTAAGTAAGTAAGTAAGTAAGTAAGTAAGTAAGTAAATAAATAAATCAATCAATCAATCAATCAATCAATCAATCAATCAATCAATCAATCAATCAATCCAGAGCTGGCCTCTTGAGCAGGGGATGATAGATCAGCACCTCTTTCAAAGCCACTGGAAACCAAAGAGGCATTGGCTATTGCCCAGATGCAAAAATCCTGCAGGAGGTGAATAGGTATCAGTCTCTCCTCACCTGTATTACAAGCTTTGGATGCTCTCCAGGGCAACCATTGATCAGTGGCTCAGGTGCGGAAAAAGATGTTCCCGCTGCTGGTGCGCTGCTTTTTCAGCAGCCTGTCCTTCAGGTTTTACAACATGTAGTAAATCCAGCACAGATGCTGAACTGGGCATCCAATGTGTGGTTGCGTTGAGGGAAAGAGGGAGCAATAACAAAGGAGGCCAAAGAGCCCCATGTGTCTTTTTTTGGCCTCTTATTTGTCCATTTGTCCAGACTTTAGGTTGAGAAGTTTAAAAGGCTACTCAACTAAGGGCCGCCCTTCCTTGGGGCCGAGAAACCTACGTGAATATGTTTCTGAAATCACCTGGGCCTAAGCTTTACATTTTCCAGGCTCCACCGGTGAGATTTATTTTGCAGTAGAACATCTTTCACTTGCGTTGCAGAGCTGATTTATCCACTGTCTCTGGTTAAGGATTTTTTCCCCCTCCTTTCTCTATCTCGGGGGTTCTGATAAGGCAGCACAAGGCTGTTGCAATGAAAACATGAGCGTAGGAGGCTCTATAAAATCAAATGGGCTGGAATTGAAAACCAGAGATTATAAAAATAAGAAGGATAAAAGGTAACCTTTAAGAGGACATCTTTACAACACTGGCTGCCTCCTCGCTGCCTTGACATGTCCCCCATCTCCTCCAGTTATGGTGAGGCCGAATGGTTTTAAAAAGCAGCCAGCTGATCCACATGGGGATGAAGTTCTCGGCTCCCCTGCGGCACTTGGGTGATACCAATAAAGGAGACGAGCATTGAATGGTGGGGTCCTTGATGCTCTCACAGCTTGTTTGTTTGCTTGCAGATGTTTCATTACCCAAACTAAGTAGCATCATCAGGGCTAGTCAGGTAATCCTTGAGTTACGACCATACAACGTTTATTTATTTATTTATTAGATTTGTATGCCACCCCTCTCCGAAGACTCGTGGCGGCTAACAACAATAAAGAAGACAATGTAACAAATCTAATATTAAAAAGTAATCTAAAAAACCCCAATTTAAGAGACCAATCATACAAACAAGCATACCATGTATAAATTCTATAAGCCTAGGGGGAAGGGAAAAAAATTTCAATTTCCCCATGCCTGACGACGGAGGTGGGTTTTAAGGAGCTTGCGAAAGGCAAGGAGGGTGGGGGCAACTCTGATATCTGGGGGGAGCTGGTTCCAGTGGGTCGGGGCCGCCACAGAGAAGGCTCTTCTCCAGGGTCCCGCCAGATGACATTGTTTAATCAACGGGACCCGGAGAAGGCCAACTCTGTGGGACCCAACTGGTCGCTGGGATTCGTGCGGCAGGAGGCGGTCCCGGAGATATTCCGGTCCGATGCCATGAAGGGCTTTATAGGTCATAACCAACACTTATAGGTCATAACCAACATTACAATATCAACACACATAGAGAGAGTACTTATGACACACTCCCGACTTTACAAATGTTGCAGCACCATGGCTCAGTTGCTCACCCTTGCGAATGACCACAGAGGCACTGCAACATTGGCCCTGCCTACCCCCCCCCGCCAGATCTCCACAGGCGCTGGGCCTGTGGTGACTTGCTTACCTTGCAAAGATCTAGCCAGCTGTGTCCTCTCCAGCTTCTCTGTGGCAGTTTCTTTGCCTGCGTCAGTAGTGAGTTGCTACTGGTGCGGTAGCGGACTGCACACCGGTAGCGGCCACCAGATTGCGCAATTTGCATGCGACTGCTCTGGTACCAGTCCTATGGACACTGCCATCTTTTTTCTTTAATTTTTTCATATTTTTTCTTTGTGCACATGTGCAGAAGACAAATCTCATGAAGGGATGCATACAATGAGCGAGATTTCGGTGATTTTTGGCTTCCGCGCATGCATGGAAGCATAATTGATTGATTTATTTGATTTATATGCCGCCCCTCTCCGCAAACTCACAGAATCTCTCGCGCACGCACACGTCCCCTTGCAAGATTTCAGCGCGTTTTTGCTTCCTACACAAAAACACGCTGGGACACATGTGCACAAGACTACCGAAGCTGCGCGCACAGCGCACCAGTAGTGGTATTAACATCAATTCACCTCTGACTTATGTCTCTGCAGGCTCTGGTTGTCTTTGCAAAAAGCTTTTGATGTGAAGAACGGAGACTGGGAGCGCCGTGTGTGCTGCTCCTGACCTCCATTCTTCACACCAAAAGTCTTGAGGAAAGCCACCCAAAGCCTGAAAGGACAAGTGATTGCCTCCTGGCAGGCTCCGGTCATCTTTTCAGAAAGCTTTTGGTGGGAAGAACAGCGCTCCCAGCCTCCATTCTTGGTGCCAAAAGCTGGCCAAACCCTGCAGGGGTCGAGTGACCGAGGACCCCTCACTTAGGTGAGACACACAGTAAGAGTGGCCTAAAAAACTCTCCCAAGTTCTGGAAACCACCTGGAATGGGACCCTTTAGCATCCTTTCTTTAATGGGTCTATTGCACTATTTCTTTGATACTAGTGTAACTCTTGTTCCGTGGTGAGTTGTCCTGCAGTGAGTTGGCCGCGGCGAGTTGACTGTGGTGAATTGGCCACGGTGAGTTGGTCATGGTGACAGCAGGTATTATTATTATTATTATTATTATTATTATTATTATTATTAATTAGATTTGTATGACGCCCTACTCCGAAGACTCGGAGCAGCTCACAACAGCAAAGCACAGGACAAATCCAATGATTAAAAAACATTAAACCCCTAATATAAAACATTCATGCAACCCAAACAAACCATACATAAAACAGAACAGCCAGGGGGAATCAATTTCTCCATGCCTGACGGCAGAGGTGGGTTTTTAGGAGTTTGCGAAAGGCAAGGAGGGTGGGGGCAGTCCTGATCTCCAGGGGGAGTTGTTTCCAGAGGATCGGGGCCACTACAGAGAAGACTCTTCCCCTGGGTTCCGCCAGAAGATATTGTTTCATCGGTGGGACCTGGAGAAGGACAACTCTGTGGGACCTAATTGGTCGCTGGGATTCTGGCAGCAGAAGGCGGGTTAGAGCCATGATGGCAAACCTGTGGCACATGGAGCCATATCGGAAGGCATGTGAGACTCTGCCTTACGTTAACTCCAGCACACATGCGCCTGCTAGCCAGCTGGTTTTCGGCCTTGGGGAATGCTGTTTCGCTCTCCAAAGTGCCAAAAAACGCCTAACACAAACTGGAAGTTTGGAAAAACCGACTTCCGGTTTGCCCGTTGAGCTGTTTTTCACACTCGGGGGGGGGGGGGGGGCTTCAAACAAACCGGAAGTAGATATTTTCCAAACTTCCAGTTTGCCCATTTGGCCATTTTTTTTCACCATCCCAGGCCTCATTGAAGCCTGTGCGCATGCATGGGGATGGAGGGGGATTGTGTACATGCGCAGGGGAAGCGTGGAGTGTGCATGCGGGGGGAAGAGAATGAGTGTGGGTACATGCGCCCATGCACACACACACACTTTTAGCACGCAAAATGAAAAAGGTTCACCATGACTGGGTTGGAGTCTCCCCTCATTGCTTGCATGTTCAGAATCCTTCTATCACGATTCCTTTGGCAATTGGGATACCCTTGCATCTAGGTTTCCTTCTCTCCGGGAAGTGGCCCTCCCCTATCTGCCCTCTTCCTTAAGATGTCTATCAAACAGGGTGTTCAGCAAACCTGGAAAACAGGGAAATTAGGGAAATCTCAGGGAAATATCAGGACATTTGTGAAAAAAACGGAATAAATCAGAGGAAAAAAATAAACTGTATTAAAATACTTAAAAGTCAGGGAAAAATCATGTGGGAAAAAACCCCCGGATTGCGCTGCTTGGGAGAGTCAAACAAAACTGAGCATAACTGTGGCAACAACTTGCTTCCTCAGTTACCGATATTTCTTCATGGCTTAGCCGTTTGGTCTGACGTCATCTACGACCATACCTTAACGAGATTGCAAGTTACAAGGAAATTTCAGGAAAATATCAAGGAATTTCAAAATGCTTTGTTCTGCAACCCAGCAAGACCGACACAGACTTCAGAGGATAATCAGAACTGCAGAAAAAACAATTGCTGCCAACCTGCCTTCCATTGAGGGCCTCTATACTGCATGAATCAAAAAGAGGGCGGGGAAAATATTTACTGACCCCTCGCATCCTGGACACAAACTGTTTCAACTCCTACCCTCAAATCGTCGCTACAGAGCACTGCACACCAAGACAACTAGACACAATTTATTATTATTATTATTATTATTATTATTATTATTATTATTATTATTATTTATTCGATTTCTATGCCGCCCCTCTCCGAAGACTCGGGGCGGCTCACAACATGTAACAACAAATCATAAATAATCCAACAATTTTTAAAAAGTTTAAAGAACAGTTTTCCCCCCCGAATACCATTAAACAAATAATTCCCTCAACACTGTCAAACTATTTACTAAATATGCACTTCTATTTTTACTAGGTTTTTTTCCTCATCATTCCTATCATCCTTTTCCTCCCACTTAGGACTGTATGACTGTAATTTGTTGCTTGTATCCTAAGATTTTTATTAATATTGATTGTTTCCTGATTGCTTATTTGACCCCTATGACAATCATTAAGTGTTGTACCACATGATTCTTGACAAATGTATCTTTTTCTTGTATGTGCACTGAGAGCATATGAAACAAGACAAATTCCTTGCGTGTCCAATCATACTTGGTCAATAAAGAATTCTATTCTATTCTTTCCCCCTGGACACCCTGATCAAGTCAGGCCACAAATTCCTGACTGATCTGAGGTAATCTGTTTGAAGCAGCAGCAGCGTAATCCATACGCTCTCCTGGCCCAGCCATCTGCCTCAGCTAACTTGGGTAACTGTTTTACTGTAGGTTTCTTTTCTACTTCAAGACTGAAAAGAAGAAGAAGAAGAAAAACACTACCCAATTTAGCTGCTGGCAAGCTGCTCCTTTTGCCTCCTGCCCCCACTCCCCTGCCTGTTTGCCAAGCCAATCAATCCCAGCCAAAGGTGGGAGCTTTGTTTGCAGTCAGCGAGAGCCAGCTTCTTCAAAAAGGGTTTTGTTGCTTTTACCAAGCTGCCTTTTCCACAGACAAAATGTTTCCATGGAAAAATGCCCTCCTGGGCTGAACTTCTCTCATGAATCTCCACCTCTTTTCTTCCGCCTTTCAACTCAAGTGACAAGCTTGATATCATTATTATTGGCAACCCGAAGCCGGCAGGCCAAGTTGAGAAGATCAAAGACCGGCCTGCAGACAGAGGACGCCCAGCCAAGATGAAGTTGCATTGGATTTACTGTAAATTGCTCCGAGCTTCTGTGGGGATTTCAGTTTATAAAGGCAAATACCTTTCGTCTGATGCCAGCCTTAGCTTTCTCCTTTTGTGATCACCAAACCATTGATTGTAAAACAGCATATTTTATCTCTCCATTAATCACTCTTCTGTGTTGCAGAAATAAAACTACAGTACTTACAAAGATAATACAGTATTATCCACCTCTGGCACCCAGTGAATCTTAAAGCAATCTTCGTAAGATAGAAATTTGTTCTGTTTGAAGGATTTTTAACTACAAACGAGCAACACGTTAAACATTATTTTCATATGAAGTCACCATTTTACCTATTCTTACCTACCGTGTTTCCCCAGACACTGTCTTATTTTTGTCAGGGTTCATGAAATAAGAGCTTGGCCTTATTGCTATGCATTCAAAAGCTCTATTGGGCTTATTATCAGGGAAGGTCTTATTTTGAGAAAAACTGGGTACTTTAAAATTTAAAATCACTGCATTTATTTATTTATTCATTTATTCTTTCATTCATTCATTTATTGGATTCATTCATTCATTCATTCATTTATCGGATTTATATGCCACCTGTCTCTGAGGCCTAGGGGCGTCTTACAACATTATGATAGATAATATGTTAACATTTGTCATTTCAGTGGGTAAAATCTGATTTTCTCAATTTTTTAAAAAAATATTCCTTAGAGCAGTTCATTTCCAAGAAAACATCCTTGAATATCTAACAAGGACAAGGAGGGTGTTTTTGGCATCCAGAGAGCCTCCAGGGGGATGGGGGAGAGCATTTTCACCCTGCCTCAGCTCCAGGAAAGTCTTTGGAGCCTGGGAAGGGCGAAACATGACCCTAGTGGCCCAGAAAAAGTTGAGGAACAGGCCATTTCCTGCCTCCAGAGAACCTCCAGGGGATGGGGGAAGCTGTTTTCCCCCTCCCCAGGCATTGAATTATGGGTGCGGGCACTTACGTATGCATCATACACTGTGTGCACGTTCTTTCAGCACTTGAGGGAAAAGGTTCTATGGGGACCTTGGTGCTTGCTGAGCTTGGTTGTTGTCTTGCAATTTCATTACCCAAACTAGGTAATAACATCAATGACTAAGGACTACCACCAATGGCGCTACCTAGTTTGAGTAGTGAAATATCTGCAAGAAAACATCCAAGCTCAGAAAGTACCAGGGACCCCTCACTTCAATCCTGGGCTACAAATATTATCCTTTATTGCCACATTCTGAGTCTGCATTCAAACCAGAGATTTACATTCCCTCAAGCTGTTTGACTTGATTTGATATAGTATGTTATGCGAATGCAGCCATTGTGATTTGTGAAACATATTTTATGACTGAACATGCTCAGCTAATTTAGATTTGTTTAATTATGAATAAATAATTCATGGTTTAAATACTGAGCCATGGTTTCTGAGCCATGGTTTATTTAGGAAGCCGAAGTAAACCTCTAGGAAGAAAGGTGATTTTGGAATTTGGGTAGTATCAGTTTTAGCATTAAATAAATTTGTTAAGTATACTGCTCAAGAAAATAAAGGGAACACTTAAACAACACAATATAACTCCACGTAAATCAAACTTCTGTGAAATCAAACTGTCCACTTAGGAAGCAACACTGATTGACAATCAATTTCACATGCTGTTGTCAGCACATTTAACTTTGTACAGAACAAAGTACAGTATTCCATGAGAATATTTCATTCATTCAGATCTAGGATGTGTTCTTTATTTTTTTGAGCAGTGTATTTGTTTCCTGACAAAGACTGACAGCACACATACCAGCCTAAAATGGAAACAGAGAGTGGACACTTATACAGGCAATCCTCTGATGAGTGAAAATTTCCTTAAGTGAATTTGTCCCCTTTTTACAACTTTTCTTGCCACATTTGTTGTGAATCACTTCAGTTGTTAAATTAGTCACATGGTTGTTAAATGAATCTGGCTTCTCCATTGTCAAAAGGTCGCAAAATGACTCCTGAACCCTGCGACCATCATCAATAGGAGTCACTTGTCAAGCATCTGAATGTGAATGACATGACCACTGGGATGCTACAGTGGTCATAAGTGTGGGGAAATGGCCCTAAAGTCATTATTTTCAGGGCCATTGTAACTTTGACCCAGAGCAGCAGTGGTGCAGTCAGTGGTTAGAGTGCAGTACTGCAGGCTACTTCTACTGTCTGCTGGCTGCCTGCAATTTGGCATTTCAAATCTCACCAGGCTCAAGGTTGACTATCTATCCTTCCAAGGTGGGTAAAATAAGGACCCAAACTGTTTGGGGCAATAGGCTGACTGTAAACCACTTAGAGAGGGCTGTAAAGGCACTATGAAGCAGTATATAAGTCTAAGTGCCATTGCTATTGCTTGGTCACTAAATGAACTGCTAGTCAAGGACTACCTGTAATTGCCTCTTCCTGCAATTCACTTTGATTTGTCTGCTGCATACAGCTCATCTGTTTGGATCCCTAATCGCATCTCAGACATTAACACTCTTGAAAATGTCCAAAGATACTTCACCAGAAGAGCCCTTCACTCCTCCACTCGAAATAGAATACCCTACGAGACTAGACTTTCAATCCTGGGCCTTGAAAGTTTAGAACTAAGACACCTTAAACATGATCTAAGTATTGCCCACAAGATCATATGCTGTAACGTCCTGCCTGTTGACTACTTCAGCTTCAACCACAACAACACAAGAGCACACAACAGATTTAAACTTAATATTAACCGCACCAAACTTGACTGTAAAAAATATGACTTCAGTAACCGAGTTGTTGAAGCGTGGAACTCATGACTGGACTCTATACCCCCAACACTTTACCCTTAGATTATGTACGGTTGACCTATCCAGATTCCTAAGAGGTCAGTAAGGGGCGAGTACAAGTGCACTAGAGTGCCTTCCGTCCCCTGTCCCATTGCTCTCCTATATCTCCTATACCTTTCTTCTATTTCTAAATCTCTTCTTCTATTCTTTCATTGATATGTTCTATTACTATATCTTCTTTTCTATTATTTCTTAGATATATTTTACTATGAGTATCTCCTCCATAACCTTCATCATGCATTTTACTATGTGTATATAGATATATACCCACTAAAACCCTCATTGTGTATTGGACAAAATAAATAAATAAAATAAATCATTCCCTTTCTTTATCTGTTTCCGCATCCAGCTGGATCCTGACAACACGGGTTATATCAGCACAGAGAAATTTCGGAACCTCCTCCAAAGACATAGCTCTGAACTGGATCCGCATAAACTGGAAGTGCTCTTGGCCTTAGCAGACAACAATTCGGATGGGAAGATTTGTTATCAAGACTTTGTCAACTTGGTGAGTGATTTTCTAGCTGGTAGAGGATAAAATGAAGAGGTATGTGTGTGAAATCATCCATGTCTGCAAATACCTGGGAATATAAAGGAAAGACACAGACAGGGGCCTACTGAGAAGGGGGAAGTGCTAGTCCTTGGTTTATGACCACAGATTACCTCCGGAACTGCCTGCTACCGCACGAATCCCAGCGACCGATAAGGTCCCACAGAGTCGGCCTTCTCCAGGTCCCGTCGACTAAACAATGTCGTTTGGTGGGCCCCAGGGGAAGAGCCTTCTCTGTGGCAGCCCCAGCCCTCTGGAACCAACTCCCCCCAGAGATTAGAACTGCCCCCACCCTCCCTGCTTTTCATAAACTGCTCAAGACTCACTTATACTGCCAGGCATGGGGGAGTTGAGATATTCCTCCCCCCTAGGCCATTGCAATTTATGCATGGTATGTTTGTGTGTATGTTTGGTTTTATAATAAGGGTTTTTAGTTGTTTTAGTATTGGATTGTTACATGCTGTTTTTATCATTGTTGTTAGCCGCCCTGAGTCTATGGAGAGGGGCGGCATACAAATCCAATAAATAATAATAATGATGATGATGATGATAGGGACTGGACAGTTTGTTTTTAAGTAGTTATTAAGTGAGGCATTGAATGATCTCATCTGATTTTACCTTTCCCCCCATGATTGTTAAGTGAATCACCCCGATTGTTAATCAAGACACCAGGCAACCACAACCCTTGACCTTTCCTGCCGCCTTCCCCGTTGATTCTGCTGGTCGGAGGTCACCTGGAAATGTTCAAACGGTGATCATGTGACCACAGGGTGTTTCAACAAACATAAATTCATGATGGTTGCCAGCATCCAGGTCGTGATCTTGTGTTGCTTCTCCATAGGAATGCAATAGTGGTTATAAGCATGAGGATTGGTTGTAAGCAGGGGTGAAATCCATTAGATTTAGACAGATTCTGGAGAACCAGTAATGGGATATTTTGAGTGGTTTGGAGAACCGGCAAATATCCTCTCTGGCTGGCCCCAGAGTGGGGTGGGAAAGGATATTTCACAATATCTTTCCCTGCCATGCTACAACAAGCCACGCCCATCAAGCCACGCCCACAGAACCAGCAGTAAAAAAAGGATTTCACCACTGGTTGTAAGTTACTTTTTTCAGCCTCGCTACATTAATGGTCGTAAGTTGAAGTCCTCCTGTAATATCTAAAAGGAAAGCACTTGATAGGCTAATCCACATAGCAATCAATCAGCATGTCTTGCTTTCCCTGTGGAGATTGTCTGAAATGGTATAGGTCGGATCTCCTGCTTAATCAAGGAGATGTTCTAGAACAGTGTTTCCCAACCTTGGCAACTTGAAGATATCTGGACTTCAACTCCCAGAATTCCCCAGCCAGCATTCACTCAGAATTCTGGGAGTTGAAGTCCAAATATCTTCAAGTTGCCAAGGTTGGGAAACATTGTACTAGAAGACCACCAAGATACTTTCCAGCTCTATTCTGATTTTGATTAGAAGATGACCAGCCAGATCCCGTGATTATTGTAGGCTTGACTGAATGCCGGCCCATTCTGGGTTGGAATTCTTAAAGCTGGTTTTAGAATATTCGCCACTAACCAAGCTTAAATTGCTGTGTAGAATTGCCCCGGAGTTTAGAAATCCTTCTTCTTACGTTCTCACACAGGCTTCTATTCTCGAGGGAAAATACTGATTGCTGATTGGCTAGACCCATGATGGCAAACCTATGGTATGTGTGCCACAGGTGGCACGCGGAGCTATATTAGAGGGCACCTGAGGCATTGCCCTATTGCCCTATATCAGTTCTAGGACACACTTGTGCGCTAACCAGCGCTAACCAGCTGATTTTCGGCCTTGGGAAAGGACGTTTCGCCCTCCGAAGTGTTCTGTCTGGGTCCCCCCAGATGCCAACACCAACCAAAAAGAGTATTCAGACACACTGGTAAAAAGCAAAGGCAGTTTATATACTGGACAGCAAACACAGGTAACAAAAACTGTTCTTACAGACAGGAACACGATGAAGCTTCACAGAGGTTTCACGAAGGCCAGGCAATAAAACAGGATTATTGCTGGCAAAAACAACACTGGAGATAATAAAACCCACGCCTCCCCCAAGTCTTTCAGCCTTCTAGGCCACAAGCCAAGATCAGAGATGCCAAGAATCGAAGCAAGGTCACAGGACTCCCAGTTGATAACTCTCCACAAGACTGTAAGGGCGGGCCTGCCTTTTCAACCCTGCTGAGGAGAACCACACCCAAACCCAGCTGTTGCCAATTCAGGGATGGAAATACCTTTCTAATTGGCCCCTTCTTTGAGCTGCACGTCTCTGCCTCATGTCTATTATAGCCTGTGCGTCTTCATCCAATGAATCCAGGCTACTAGCTGGGGAGAGGCCCCCCCCGGGGGTCTCAGGCTGCTCTCCCTCCTCCTCTTCCTGATGTTCCTCTCCCCGTCTGCCTGGGCCTCCCCCTCCTGGTCACTGTCCTCCTCCTCTGGGCATGGATCCGGCAGAGCTCCAGCCGGTCCCTGAGGAGCCTCAGGCTGAATCACAACATGAAGGTTTCAGGGAATGTTCCCTGAAGCCTTGGAGTGCATCAAACCATCCAATGGGCAAACTGGAAGTTCAGAAAAGAACAGACTTGCGGTTTCCCGTTGTGCTGTTTTTCACACTCTGGGGCTTCCGGAAGCTTCCCTAAAGGCTCCAGAGTGTGAAAAACAGCACAACGGGCAAACCGGAAGTCCTTTTTTCCGAACTTCCAGTTTGCCCATTTGACTGTTTTTTTCACCGTCCCAAGCTTCAGTGAGGCCTGTGCGCATGCATTGGGATGTGGGGGGATTGTGTCTATGTGGATAGGGGCAGCATGGGGGGGAGGTTACACATGCACAGGAGATGGGAATGTGTGTGCGCATGTCGTTTGGCGGGCCCCAGGGGAAGAGCCTTCTCTGTGGCGGCCCCGGCCCTCTGGACCAACTCCCCCCGGAGATTAGAACAGCCCCCCACCCTTCCTGTCTTTCGTAAACTACTCAAGACTCATTTATACCGCCAGGCATGGGGGAATTGAGATATTCCTTCCCCCTAGGCCATTACAAGTTATGCATGGTATGTTTGTGTGTATGTTTGATTTTATAATAAGAGTTTTTAGTTGTTTTATTAATTGGATTGTTACATGCTGTTTTTTATCATTGTTGTTAGCCGCCCCGAGTCTATGGAGAGGGGCGGCATACAAATCCAATAAATTATTATTATTATTATTATTATTATTATTATTATTATTATTATTATTATTATTTTGGCACGTGAACCAAAAAAGTTTGCCATCACAGGGCTACGCTGTTTGGCATCTCCCTACAAAAGGGCTGGCTGTCAGACAGAGCCTTTGCTGGGTTTTAAATAGTTGCCAAATAAAGATCTATTGTTTAGAAGCCACTTCTGCCTGCCTCTTCCATTCACCCTATCTAACACTTCTCATATAATATTATACATGTATTCCTTCCCCAGGAATTCATGTATACATAATTTGCTTATTTGTGCATTTATTTATTCAGTGTATTTCTTCTGCGTATTAAGGAGAGATCCATTTCCTAATGTGCAGGGTTAGAAAAACAATTTTTTTGTTCCTTTCTGACCTGCATGTTTGCATTTCTACTTTCCAGAAGCACAAATGACCTTAGTTAGAGTTTGGGGGATTTCCTCTCATTTTGAAAACTGGATTATTTTAAGCCCATCTGTGCTCAGTCCGTTTTTTTTGTCCCTTTTCCAAAACTGAATTATTCAAAAACACGGTTCAGTTTTGGAAAAAGACCCAGACGAACCACAAACACGACTCATTCTTTTTCCTGTTATGAGCTGGAGGAAAACCAAGGGAAGGAAAAGGAGAAAAATTAGGGAGGAAGCAGAGGGGGGGGGGGGGGGGGAAATTACATTAAAACCAAAAACCAAAAAAAATGGTTGTGGTCCCCTGCTTTATAGTGAAATGAAAGATGAGCTCACAGTGTGGGAAAGTTGGAGATTGATGGGGTTAAGACAGCTGAATGGCTTTAGAAAGTGCTGATCAACGGGAGGGGGGTATTTTAATTGGATGGCAAGGGAAGAAGTGGAGAAGACTAAAAAAATGCATTCAGGAGGGTCAAAAGACAGAGCAGAAGCAAAGAATCAGGCTGTGAATGCTTGGAGATCAGTTTCAAACCAGTATCTTTGTAGTGATGTGGAATTTGGCCTAACTCCCCAGTAAATATTTTTGCAAATGAATGATTGTGTTCTACCTAAAGAAGTATTGCTTTGATTTCCAAAACAGTAAAAACAATGCTTAAACATGCATACAAATTAGGCGAAACCACACTCACCATAAGTGACTGTGAAAGGGATCTTGGAGTCTTAGTGGATAGCCAGCTAAACATGGGCCAGCAATGTGGAGCAGCGGCTAAAAAAGCCAACACAATCCTAAGCTGCATGAACAGGGGGATACACTCCAAGACCAGAGAGGTAATAATACCACTCTATAAGGCCCTGGTCAGACCGCACCTGGAGTATTGCATCCAGTTCTGGTCACCACACTTCAAAAAAGATATAGAGACTCTAGAGAGGGTGCAGAAAAGAGCAACTAAAATGATAAAGGGACTAGAGACCAGGTCATATGAGGAAAGGTTGCTGGAACTGGGCATGGATAGTCTAGTAAAGAGAAGGGCTAGGGGGGACATGTTAGCTGCATACAGGTACTTAAGGGGTTGCCACGGAGAGGAGGGGGACACACTGTTTTCCAGGCACCAGAGGGCCGGACGAGGAACAACGGTTGAAAACTGACCAAGGAAAGATTCAACCTGGAGATAAGAAATAATTTCCTGACAGTGAGAGCGATCAACCAGTGGAATGGCCTGCCAGCGGAGGTTGTGGACTCCCCAACATTGGACATTTTCAAGAGGAGATTGGACTGCCATTTGGCTGGGGTGATGTAGGATTTCCTGCTCAGGCAGGGGCTTGAACTTGATGACCTGTAAGGTCCCTTTCAACTCTAATAATTAATTAATTAAGAAAGAAAGAAAGAAAGAAAGAAAGGTACACATCGTCTTCTTCAAAAGGACCTATTTTGTTGTGAAAGCTTTAGATCAGGGCTGTGACGCATTGGGACTTTCCCCCCCTTCGCTAACTCGGGGGTAAGCGTGGCTATAGGGGTTCCATTTACCTTTCACTACCGGTGTGTATCACGACGTCCCACCACACAATTCTACTTTAGCGCATGTGCAGAAGGACATTTCAAGCTGAAACACAGTTGAGAAGACATTCCAAACCAGGGAAAAAAGCACCAAAAATTACAATAAAAGATGGTGGTCTGTACAGACCGGGAAAGATGGCATCAGAGCTGTCACACCTAAATTGTGTCATCAGTGGGCTGCCACCAGAGTGCCTGCACTGGACCACACCGGTAGGAACCCATCCCTGCATGGCCAGCACATGATGCATCCAGTCCATGGGGAGTGAGTTTGACACCCCCGCTCTACATTGAGTTCTTTGCTATTCTTCCTATTTACTTCCTCTGACTATGTCACTGGCTGCTGAACATGAATGTGCAGTGTATTTATGAAGATCCTGCTACTCTCATGATGAAGAAGTGTTGCTTTGACAATCTCTTTCCCATCTTTCCCAAACTCTGTCTACATACAAGCAAAGTCTTCGGAGAGGGGCGGCATACAAATCTAAATAATAAATAAAATAAATAAATAAATTGCAGTATCACAAAAGACATCAATCTCATTCCTTGATAGATGATGTGGATCAGGGGTCCCCAAACGTTTTACACAGGGGGCCAGTTCACTGTCTCTTAGACTGTTGGAGGGCCGGACTATAAAAAAACCCTATGAACAAATCCCTATGCACACTGCACAAATCTTATTTTAAGTAAAAAACAAAATGGGAACAAATACGATATTTAAAACAAAGAAGTAATTAAATAATTAAGTAATAAAGTAATTTATACTTCTTTATTAACAAGTAAATTTAAACTTAAATCAACAAACTCCCTCCATTTCTCCTTCCTTCCTTCCCTCCTTCCTATCCATTTCTCTCTTCCCTCTCTCTTTTCTTCTTTCTCTCTCATTTGTTTCATTTTCCTCTCCCTCGTTTTCTCTCCATCATTTTCTCATTTTTCTCTTTTCTCTCTCTCACTCCTTCCATCTATCCCCCTCTGTCTTCCTCTCTATCTCTCCCTCTCCCTCTTTCTCTGTCTCTTTCTTTCTCTGTCCCTCTCTCTCTCTTTCTCTTTTTCTTTTTCTCACTCATTCTCTTTCTCTCTCCCTCTTTGTATCTCTCCCTCTTTCTCTCTCTCCCTCTTTGTATCTCTCCCTCTTTCTCTCTCTCCCTCTCTCTCTATCTCGCTCCTATCCTCCCCGCCCCTTGCCTCTGTACCGCCTCCTTGCTCAGCAGCAGACCGCGGTGAGTTGACAGGAGATTCGGGAGCTTATAATATCTATGGATAAAATCTCATGGGCTGCCGCGGGCCGGATAAATTGCCTCAGCGGGCCGCATCCGGCCCCCGGGCCTTAGTTTGGGGACCGCTGATGTGGATGGATGGATGGATGGGTACATGGATGGATGGATGGATTCCTTCCATGAATACCTGGGCAGGTGGATAACTTCGCTTAATATCCATTTCTAGCACCATCATGTTCTCAACACAGGTGTATAATTCCTGAAACATCTTACATGCAATGGAAAAGACTACCATATCTTCTGATGAAAAGGTGATAAGCCACCATTTGTTTGTTTATTAGATTTTTACCTTGCCTTTAATTGCTTTATCAAGGTGACAAACATACCTAATGTTCCTCCTTCTTCCTGTTGCCCCACAACAACAGCCCTGTGAGGTGGGTTGGGCTGAGAAAGAGCGACTGGCCCAAGGTCACCTAGTTGGCTTTCATGACTACAGTGGGACTAGAACTCACAATCTCCCGTTTTCTAACCTGGTATCTTAATCCCTAGACCAGTGATGGTGAACTTTTTATTCCTTGGGTACTGAAATTTGTAATTCAACCCCCCTGCACCCCACCACCTGCACATATGTGCATGCCCCTTCCTCTGCACTGCCCTGCCCCCATGCATACACACATGAGCTTCCCTGGAGCCTGGGGAGGATGAAAACAGCCCCCATCCCTCCCCGGAAGCTCTCTGGAAACCAAAAGGGCCCTCTGCACAAGCCGAAAATCAGCTGGCTAGTGTACACCAATGTGCTGGAGCTGAGCTAGGGCAACGGCTCACATGCTGGCAGATATGGCTCCGCGTGCCACCTGTGGCATGTGTGCCATAAGTTCACCATTATGGCCCTAGACTAGCCTGGCTCTCTTGTCTCCCATCTTTCTTTGGTTGTTTTTTTTTACATTTTATTTTCTCTGTTACCAAACACTTTTTCTTTCTTTCAGCCATTAGTTCTGTTCTGGTAACCTCAACAGCTTTCCGGAAGCCAAAGGGACTTTCTCATATTGATGCTCACTGAGCATTTCTACTTTTTAAGATGTTTCTTAGAATCTTCTCTGTTCTAAAGTTTTCAGTGAGTCAAACAATCTCCAGGCGGGTTGCTGTTGGCAACACCACATTGCACTGTAAGCCCAAGTGTGCCAAGCACATCCATGTATAATCTCATAGGCCTTCTAAGTGGTTCCCCACATATAGTGAACAGCATCTGCAATTAAAAAAATGGCTTTAGTGTTTTTACTGAAATGAATCCAGAGCACTGCAGTCTTAATCTGCTGCTTGTCAGAAGTTTTGAATTCTCCATAAATTTTGGAATCCGCATTGACCATCAGGATCTTTGTCTTGAAATGTGGACAAGCATAGATTCTTCATCTCTAAACTCATATCCAGAAGTTGCTTGCTTTTCATAACAATGTATCTCCCCATGTCCATATGGGTGATTTGAAGTGCAAGTTCAAACTTTTTAAGAAGGTGACTCCGTGCCCCTGAGTAATTTTCTGACTTGCTGACTAAATAATTGACTTAAAAATAAAACAATTTGCTAAGGGAAAACCTTTCACCAATTTCAGATTCCCGTAAAATTGAAATTCCATTGTGTATCCCTTGGTTCTACGAGAGATGTTGTTCTTATCAATGCCTTCTGTCCGTGCTTAGGGTTAAATAGATAGCAGCCAAGTTAATTGCCTTTATTGATCTTCTTTTAAATTCTTTAAGTGCAATTTAAGGGCCTTCCCTTGTTCCCCAGTTTTATTTGTTTATCCTCTGAATAAACTTTATATAATTGTACAATTGACTATACTGATTTTAAAAGATAACCTTCCCTAAACATTCCCCTAACCTAAACTATCTCTGCAAGATGATATGACTGCTAAGCTTCCCTTGGGTTCTTTGCATTTTCCAAAGGTTTTGTTAAATTCAGTCTTAAGGTTTTAGGCAAGGAAATCTAGCATAAATGTTCATTTTAAAATTTAATTTTAATGAAACTGCTAATTGTATTTCATTTCTAAAGATGGACTGTGCATCAAATCTCTCAAACTAACTATACATTATGGGCATAGATTAACTTGTGAATCTGGGCTGATAATTCTTTTTTGTGATTTTCTGTGGGTTTGGAAGCTAAGCAGAGTTGCATCTGGTTACCTCTTGAATCGGAGATGACCAGGAAATACCCGGTGGCTTACATTGGGAAAGCGAGCCATACTGGCAGAAAACATTAATAAACTCTTTCCATGCACAAAGTCAAAGACTAAAAGGAAAATAAGCTTTTGAATCAGCTCTTTATTGAGAGATTTATCAACATGCATCTTTGCAGAGAAGGTTTAATTTGTCATAAAAAAAAAAATCACTAATATGTATATATTTTAATATATATACTTGGGTGTCTGGGTTGTGTTTGATTTTCTTTCTGGTTTGCTTGTTTGTTTCAGATTCATGTTTCTTTAAAAATGTACTTTTGCGCCTATGCCAGAAAATCTCACAAGGGATTTTCCCTGAGAAGACTGGAAAGATGATTGGCACCTAATTAACTTTGATGATGTTTCATGATACTGAAGCTTGTCGGGTCTAAGGCACATGCCCTATTCTGCCCTTTTTCTCATATCGAAAGATTGTCCCCTATTAGCCCCAAATCCTTAGAATGAAATTACTTGCTGAATAAGTTTGACTAATCCATTTACTTTCTAAAATTATTGGGCCAAAATTGGAGAGTGAGGGGAGGAAGCATCATTGGTCACATCTGTTTTGCCTGAGCAGTGTACGAGTGCGACTGTATATTCCCATCAATAATTAAGAAAAAAATTGTTATCAAATATCGATAACAGAATTCAAAACATTTTTTTAAAAAATGTGCATGTGATTTTGATACTATGGATAGCTTGTTGCACAACCGGAGGAACTTCTAAGTTTGTTTGACTGGTGAACGTAGAGCCACCAACAGAGAAAAAGTGTAGTATCAACAGCCTAATCATCATTAGCAATGCCTGCTTTTGATATCTTCTCCTCCAAGTCATAGTTTTGGAGAATAAAGGAATAAAATGGAACCATCTACAGAAGGAGTATCTTAGGATGCTTTTAATTATTAATTCGACTTCCAGGCCACCCAATCCTGAAGGACTCAGAGTTGATTTATCAACCACCTACTACTGGTAGATAGGAATGTGGTTGCTGACATCTCTTGGGGCATCTTACTTGAAGATCAGCTGTGAATTTGACTGGGAGAGAAATTCCTTATCTATATAGATATCAAGTTCTTTGGAGACCTTCTTTAAGCAGGGTTCCAAATATCTCAAGGAAACTTTTTCTGCTGTGATCTCTCTTTAATTTAAAAGAATTCTGAAACACATTAAGCTAAATGGTGTTTTGCACTTCTTTTCCATTAAGCTGCTTTCCCATCTTGCTGAAGAAATGTGTTCTTTATTACTGTATTCTCAGTGTAATCTGACAGATGAGTAATCTATGTGTAATTAACACGCTGCTCCCAGAATTAGTGGTGGTCATACTGTTTGGAGAACTCTGGGAGTTAGAGGCCACCAGAGGTGAGTTCCTCTTTGTTTGGATTGGTTCTATGGAACCAGTAGTAACTTGGTGTCCTGGGTCGCTGGAATTTGCAGTGACGCAAGCCTGCCATGTGCCCCAACGGAGTCTCTTGGTGGCGCCATAGGTGCCCCCATCTTGTTTTTTGCTTCTGCACATGCACAGAAGCTGGGGTTTTGGCACTGCACATGTGCATGCATGCACGCGCCCATGCAACACTTCAAGGAGCAAACTGGCAGCGAAGAAAATCAGAACCCACCCCTGGAGGCTACATCCAGATGTCACCAAGGTAGAAGACAACAGGATTAATGTCTCAACCTATGATCTCGAGACTGATTTTGCATTGCAGATTTCATGGCTGAAACAGAATAGAATAGAATTTTATTGGCCAAGTGTGATTGGGCACACAAGGAATTTGTCTTTGGTGCACGTGCTCTCGGCGTACATAAAAGAAAAAGATGCATTTGTCAAGAATCATGTGGTACAGCACTTAATGATTGTCATAGGGGTCAAAAAACAATGAAGAAACAATCAATATTAATAAAAATCTTAGGATACAAGCAACAAGTTACAGTCATACAGTCCTAAGTGGGAGGAAAAGGATGATAGGAATGATGAGAAAAACTAGTAGAATAGACATCTGGCTTAATGTTTACATTTCCTAGTTTCTTCCTACTCACCTGCCTTTGTAGCTGGTTGCTTGGTGAAACATTCTCGAGGGTAATAAAATATGAAAACCTTCTGGGGTATTTTGGTTGGTCCTAACAAGGATGACGGTATTAAATATCCAGCTGTGGAATTTCCCCCTATGAACCAATTACAGTGTTAATGGCACGCTTTGTCCAGTTTAGAAATGAGAGGGATGTTGTATGTGTGGAATTAAGGTGCAATTAGGTACATGTGGCATAGCTGTTTGGCATCATCCACAGTCTCTCTATTCCTGATTTCCCAGGGAAGGAAAAGAAATACAAGTGGGGAGAACTTGCATAGCAACTACATTAAAGCGAATGTATCTTCAGCATGCAGGAAAATTCTGGTGAGGCTAGCGATGCAATTGTTAGAAGCATATTTTTAGAACAAAATTCCATATTGACTTTCAGCCACAGTAGCATTGGGGGGAGGGGAGCATCACTGAAGAATTCAGCCATCACAGGTAGTCCTCAACTTACAGCAGGTTGCTGGACTTACAGTGGCACTGAAATAAGTGATTTTTTATGGCCGCTTTTCACATTTATGATGGCGGCAGCATCCCCAGTGGTCATATGTTCAAGATTCCGGCGCTCGGCAACTGGCTCAGGTTTATGACGGTGGCAGTGTCCCCGGTGTGTGTGTGTGTGTGTGAAATGATCACGTTTTGTGACCTTCTGACAAGCAAAGTGGGGAAGGCAAATTCACTTAACAACTCTGTTATTAACTTAACAATGGCAATGATTCCCTTAACAAATGTGGAAAGGTCATAAATGAGCCGGGGTGGCGCAGCAGGTAGAGTGCTGTACTGCAGGCCACTGAAGCTGACTTGTAGATCTGAAGGTCAGCGGTTCAAATCTCATCACCGGCTCAAGGTTGACTCAGCCTTCCATCCTTCCGAGGTGGGTAAAATTAGGACCCGGATTGTGGGGGCAATAGCCTAGCTCTGTTTAAAAAGTGCTATTCCTAACATGTTGTAAGCCGCCCTGAGTCTAAGGAGAAGGGCGGCATAAAAATTGATTGATTGAATGAATGGATGGATGGATGGATGGATGGATGGATGAATGGACAAATGAATGAATGAATGAATGAATAAATAAATAAATAAATAAATAAATAAAATGGGACAGAAGTTATTTAACAACTGGCTCAGCGACAGAAATTTTGAGCTTCATTGTGGTCATAACTTGAGGTCTACCTGTATGTCTAACACTCTCCGCTGTCTCGTCTCCCAATTTCATTTTAGGGGGTCCCTGGACAGATTCAGTATGCCATGTCAAAATGGGTAGTGAATGGGAGCTGAAAGCACTTCCAAGAAGTGCTCTATTTTTGGATAACTCTTTTGGAAGTATTGTCACTTGGACTTGTTTTCTTGTTAACAATGCACAAATAGTATCTCGGTCCAACTTCTCCATCTGATTTCTACCTTGGAGAGATTCAGGAAAGAGGCCAGTCCCAGGTTAGCTTAGGAACTTGGCCAGGTTTGGCTTGTAGTGAGAGCTCTGTTCAAATGTCTTGCCTGAAATTAATCAATCATCTAATTAATAGACTTTTGCAGTTACGTTCTATATCCTTTCGCTATAAATAAAGCCAGGATTTAAATTTTTCAGGTTGTAAATTAAAATAAAATAGGGATGTCATTCAGAAGTGGCTGACAAGGCTATTTTCTTCTGAGCCAAATCCAGTAAACGGGTGGGAATTAATTAATATGGAAAGATATCCTTCTAACTGGTATATTTGATTATTTATTTATCTTACCTATAAAGCCATCTCATGAACAAGTGACTCTGGGTGGCATGCAAAAAAAAACACCCTTATGCATTTAGTTTTTAATTGTTTACATTTTTTTAAAAAAAAATATAAATTTTCAAGGTGAGCGATTACTCATGAACAATGAATTACATGTTTGGCTGTTGGCTTTTTACTGAAAACTTTCCAGAGATATAAAAGATACACAACTAAGAAAAAGGGAGTGTAGAAAGAAATGCAAATAGGAAAAAGAAAAGATATAAAAAGAAGCAACTTCCAAACTTCTTCATCACAGTTACAATCTTATCCTCATTTCCTTCCTCTATCAGTGGTTCTCAACCTGGGGGTCAGGACCCCTTTGGGGGTCAAACAACCATTTTACAGGGGTCGCCTAAGACCATGGGAAAAGACAAATTTCTCCTGGTGTTAGGAACTCAAGCTTCTATTCTGGCGGCTTGGAACATATTTTTACAATCTGACCAATTAGGGATTTACAGTGGGGGTGTCCTTCTGACCTTCCTGCCAATCAGCTTAAAGCTCTGTTGGGAGAATTGTCTTGACATTAGAAAAGTTGAGAACCACTGCTCTATAACTATGATGGCGAACTTATGGCACTGTTGCTCTTCTGGGTTCCAGTGCACTGACCAGCTGGTTTTCACGCGCATTGAAGTGCCGGAAACAGGAAGAGCAGCTGCCCGGTGTACATGCACACCCCAGGAAGATGATCTTTTGGTTTATGATGCGTGCATGCCACCGGCCACCTGGTCTTCTGGTTTCTGGCACACATGTGCATGACAAAACCAGGTGGACGATGCGCATGTGTGTGCTGGAAACTGGAAGATCATCTTCCCAGTACACACATGCACTGTTCCAGTTTCTGGCACTTGCGCATGCATGCACACACACCTGTTTCAGGACCTGGTGCCAAAAAGGTTCCCCAACACTGTTCCCAACTATTTTGTGTTTCTCAACAGCACCCATTTGTTCATCCAAACTGAACATCAGGCTGCAAAATATACACTGCTCAAAAAAATAAAGGGAACACTTAAACAACACAATATAACTCCAAGTGAATCAAATTTCTGTGATATCAAACTGTCCATTTAGAAAGCAACACTGATTGACAATCAGTTTCACAATGTGTTGTGCACATTCAACTTTGTACAGAACAAAGTATTCAATGAGAATATTTCATTCATTCAGGAGGTATTCTTTGAGTGTTCCCTTTATTTTTTTTGAGCTGTATAGTTTAAGGTCTGACAGTGCTAATCCTTCTTTTTCCTATGCATCCTGTAAAATTTTATACTTAACTCTGTTTTCCCCCCATTCCACATAAATCCAGATTTTATTTTTGTCCTTGCGCAAAAGGAATGTCATTATTCAAACTGAGGCTTGAAATAAAAGAATTCTGGTTATATATATTCATTGTTATCACATTCAGCCTAGCAATGACAGTTATAACTTCTCCCATCTTAAAATATGCCCAGTTTCCTTCCATGCCTTAGCACAGTCATTTGGAAATGATACAAAATTTATATTAGTCAAAACAATGCCTAATCCCAGATTAGAACACCTCCAAGGACCCTTCCAGTTCTCTTATTCTGAACATATCTTTGTAATGAAAAAGGCCATGTATCTCCTGCTAACATCTGTTATGGTTCATCCTGAGGCCGATCAGGGTCCAGCTGCGTCTTTGCTGGCTCCATGCCCGGAGGAGGATGACAGCGAAGAGGAGGGGGCTGAACAGTCGGACGGGGGAGAGCTAAGTCAGGAATGGGACGAAGGAGAACAGCATGAGAACCCCGGGGGGGGGGGGCTCTCCCCAGCCAGTAGCTTGGAGTCATTAGGTGATGATGCACAAGCCGTCATTGACATGCGACAGAGACGTTCAGATCAAAGAAAGGAGCAATTAAAGAAGTATTATCAGCACTGAATTAGGAACAGCTGGGCTTGGGTGTGGTCCTCCTTAGCAGGGTTTAAAAGGCAGGCAAGCCCTTGAAGCCATGTGGAGTGTTATCAATTTTCTCGACGTCTCTGTTCCTGGCTTGTGGCCCAGCAGTTTGGAAGACCTGTGGGAGGTGTAGGTCTGCTATCTACAGCCTCGTCTTGGCAGCAAGAATCCTGTATTGCTGCATGGACTTTTGCCTTCGTGGATATATCTGAAGATACAGCGTTTTCCTGTTTGCAAGGACATTTTCTGTTACCTGTGTTTTTCTTGAATTTGATAAACTGCCTTTGCCTTTTACCGGTGTGTCTGGATTCTCTTTTTGGGTTGGTCTTGGCTTCCGGAGTGACCCAGACAGAACAACATCCTTGTGTCTTAGTAGTAAGCATCGATGCTGCTTTTAAAAGCCATGCTACTTTTAAAAATATTATTGTCTCCTTCATCCAATAAAAACTCAGCCTTGTCTTTAATATAGTGCTCTCTTTTGGAACTATGGAGGGGTGATACTAAATCAGATGCCTGTAGCGTTAGCAGCTTTGCATTATGCTGACGCCCTTATGCAGATATTTCATTTCTTTGGAGCCTTTTGGCCTTAGGGATTTGTCATGGAGAGCTAGTTGAGTCTACTTAGTATGTACCTTTTTATTGCACGTTTGGCATTGTACAGAAATAAACGGTTTAGGATTTGGAGGCTAATGTTGAGCAGCTTTCCCCAACCTGAAACCCTACAGATGTTTTGGATTTCGACTTTCATAATTGCCGGATTGGGAATTAGACGAGCTCAGCATCGGACTGAGGATTCACTTCCTTCGTGTTAATAAATATTTTTTTTACAATTTTGAATTGGCCTGGGTCTTTAAAGTCTCTGAATCTCTCTGCCAAATTGTAAAAAAAATGAAAAATGTACAGCTAGTTTTAAGCAAAGAACAGAAGCCCAGAAGAAGGCGGAGATATAGCACAAAGCTGTTTAAGGAACTTTGCTACGAAGATGAGCCGTTGAGCCCAATTACAAGGGGAGACATTATTTACTATGCCCCTGAAGTGGGGGGGGGATTGTAACTTGTCATTGGCAGCCGTGGCCCACTTGGGTCCGTTTTCTCACGCGGCGTCTTGCAAATCCGACAAAGCCTGCACAGTAGGGAAGCAGACGCGTCTGCTATGATAGAGTCTCTGTTTCCAGGTCAAGCATTCTTCCTCCATTCTCTCCCTTTGTGAGAAACAAAGGGTGGGCTTGTTACTCGGGACAACAACACGCCACGGCTGAAGCCAAACCAGGCTCCTCTTCCATCGTGCTGGGGAATGGGGTGGGTGGGGGGTGGGGGGTTGAGACAGCTGCTGCTGATCTGAGAGCCACCTGCTTGCCTTCTTCTCTGGTGGCCTAGGTGAGAAGCAGATGTGAAGCAAAGGCAGGACAAGGAGGGACAATGCTACGGAGCAGGCTGCTCTTGTGTTGCTTTAATGCAAGATGCTGATTGGCACCTCTGAGTAGAAAGATCAGAGGAGTTGCTCCTCCCTCCCTCCCTCCTGAATGGAAGATGTGTAGCCTGGCTTTAATTGGATTGGAGATGGGAAGATTTCACGGCCTGTTGAAAGATTTTGTTTCGTTCTAGTTGAGGACCTGGCGTCTGTATGGATTCCTAAGAAACCATTCCCCCAGGTCCACCCCACTTTCTCCTTTCGGCTGTAATTCATTGGTGCTTCTTTGCACCCTCCAGATGCGAACATCCAATGCAGTTTTATCTCAGTGTGCAGTTGTGTCCATCCAGCCCACTTGGGAAGAAAGGCTTTTGATTCCGAATTTCTGAAGGCTGGGATTACCCCTGTGCCTCTCTCTTTTTTTCATCCTTGAGAGGGTTAGCTCAGGGGTGTCAAACTCGATTTCATTGAAGGCCGTATCAGGGTTGTGTTTGACCTTGGAGAAGGGGGGTGGGGGGGTGTAGCCAGGGTGGGGGTGGCCAACTTAACATCACTTGTGTTGTCTGTGTTGGCCTGAGTGCTCTGCCAGCGAAAATTAGCTCCCATGCTCCATTTCCAACTGTGATGGCCCCCTGCAAGCCTCTGCCAGTGAAAATGGAGCTCACGCGGGTCGCACGTGGCCCTTCCAAGCTCTGTTTCCACTGGCAGACGCACCACGGGCCAGTCCTTCACTGTAGATCTGGCCCACAAGGGTAGCCCTGTGGCCCAGATCTAAGTACCCTGCAGACCGGATGCAGCCCATGGGCCTTGAGTTTGACACCCCTGGGTTAGGTGAATAGGTAGGGATGACAAGATGGAAGAGTATCAGAATGTGCACATTGTGATTAAATAGAATAAGCAGAAGTTTGTCTTACAAAAAGTGGTTTATCTACAAGGAATATATACATACACATACTAGGCAAAGTCAGGCAATCAATCATCAACTACAGCACAGAAGCACACACGGAGACAGGGCCACTCATATATACAGCCTCTCAAAGTGATAAGCTAAATAAGGACAGACTAGATGGACCATGAGGTCTTTTTCTGCCATCAATATTCTATGTTTCTATGTAACTCTGCTGACTCATTCTCATTGCATCAGCATTTCAGTATTACAGCCTTACAGCAGCGGTTCAGCTATTAAATCATTAACTTAACAAAGAGGATGCTGTGAATCCTGATAGATGCCAGTAATGTCAGCTTCTGGACAGTTTGCAAGTTTGTACAGTTTCATAACTATATGGTCAGTAGGTCAAGCTTTCCTTATTTTGCACAGGAGGTAAGGAAGTGGTAGACCTTTTGATTATTGTTTTATCAAATCAAGTTCACAGCCCTTTCATTCTTCCTTTTCTTTAACTTTCAGCAGTGCTGTGTTTTCTTCCAGAACATGACATGTAATTTGTCCATGCCTTTTCAGTTGTTGCCATCCTGGTATCTTGCCAATAAATAGTTTAAATTCTGTGCCGCCTGAAGAAAATTAGACTGTCAATAAACCAGGTACTGGGAGCTGCTTAAGGCAAAATTGACACCAGTCTTGTCCACTTGCCTTTACAATCCGAGAAAATAGGGAGAGTCCTTTCTAATATGTTTGCCACACTGTTGCTTCTGTGGGCTCAGCTGCCTCTTATCTAACTGTTGTGTGGTTTGTGGCTCTTGTCTCCCAAGATCATTCCCACGCACCATTATAATGGGCTGTCTGCTAAAAAGATGCAAGGCTATGGCACACACTTGGAAGAAAACCAGGAAGCGTGTATTTGTGGAGTCTGTCTGGCAAGAACAAAGAGTGTTTATTCACTAATCATATGCAAGTATAACACTTGTAACCATCCTAGGTGATTAGAGGACAGATAACAAAGAGTTAGTGTCATCCTGCATATCTCAGCTAGAAGTTAGGAATAGGGATGGCCTAGAGCAAATGGAAAGTGTATTTTTAATAATAAATTTTATTAATTTTTATAATAATAAAAACATACACGCTACATATAACAATGGAAAGTGTATTAGTTTAATTCTGGAGAACTCATTGGCTAAGGCATAGGAATAGGGATGGCTGGGGACCAATAGAACAAATTGTTAAATCATTATTAAATGTTTTTTAGATGATATTTCTTATATATTCTTCCTTGTCTCGCCTTCTGCTTTAATGAAATTGTGTAAGGCTCTCTTAATTCTTTGTACTGGGTCCTGGCATTGAGCTGGCTGGGGGCTCCTTTCACTGAAGTTCTTCAATAAAGAGAAACAAAACCTGCATCTCTGGTCTGCCTGGTGTCCTTCATTGGCTCCAGCACCAGGCCCCGACCCGAATTGGGGACAACAATTACATCAGGTCATTGTAAGGCATTTGGATATGATGTATACTGATTTAGAGCCTATGGACTTCCTCAGAGCAGACTTCTGATCTGGGAGTGATAGAATGAGAGAGAAAACATAGAATCTAAGTTTTGTTTCTAGGATAAATACAGTGCAAAAGAAGTTTATAGGACAATGTGCTTTGACACAGACTGAGAAAACAAAAATCTCCATGGGAGAAAAGAAATTACTTTGACACTTTCGAAATGTTGGGCTGACTCCTAGAAACCATCCTTCTATAAGTTACCTGCCAAACTGCTCTTTGTTCCAAAACAAATATTTAGCTCTAACATTTAAATTGATGCTGTGTTTTTAAAGTCCACTCTGTTGCCTAAATTAAACCAGATGAGTTATTTTTCTATATCTACCAGCTCTGATACCTTATCACAGTAGGGAAAAAGAGCATTATGCCATCGACATAAATAAATGAATTTATGCAGCTGTAAAATAATACTGGTGGTCCTCAGTTTACCACCACAATTTCTGTTGTTAAGCGAGTCAGTTGTTAAGTGAATTTTGCCCCATTTTATGACCTCTCTTGCCACGATTGTTAAATGAATCGCTGCAGTTGCTAAGTTAGTAACACGGTTGTTAAGTGAATGAGGCTTCCCCGTTGGCTTTGCTTGTCAGAAGGTTGCAAAAGGGAGTCACATCACCCTGTTATAAATATTGAGTCTGTTTTTTAAGGATTTGAATTTTGATCAAGTGACAATGGGGATGCTGCAACGGTGGCAAGCGTGAAAAGCTGTCGTAAGTCACTTTATTCAGTGCCATGGAAACTTCGGATGCTCGCTAAATGAATTGTTGAAAGAACGCATGCATTTTCCTTCACCAGTGAGTTTTCCTTCTCATTGTCTTGCCTAGGCCTGCCTTTCTGACTTGACCATTGCCCTCTAAAACCTTCCTTCCTTCCTTCCTTCCTTCCTTCCTTCCTTCCTTCCTTCCTTCCTTCCTTCCTACCTACCTACCTACCTACCTACCTACTTACTTACTTACTTACTTAAATTTATAGGCCGCCCTTCTCCTGATGGACTCAGGGCAGCATACAGAAATAGTGCCATCATCTTTGTTAAAAAAAAATGAGACTTATTTTTCTGAATTTTTTTTCTTCAATTTCCCCCCATTTTTTTTCTTCTGCACATGCGCAGAAGCCAAGTTTCTGACATTGCACAAGCATCATCACCTTGTTTTGGGTGGTTTTGTGTTTGTTTTTTTTTTGCCACTGTGCCCATGTGGCTCAGGAGACAGTGAACCAGCAGCGAGATAAGTTAGAACCCACCCCTGGTGTCTAGTCTCTTTTTTTTTTACCCCTCCATTTTTCCCTCTCTCCCGCTCTCTTTCCACTCCTTGGAAAATTATGGTTACTCTTTATCAATATTAACAAATTTATGATAATGCATATACAGTGTTCCCTCGATTTTCGCGGGGGATGCGTTCCGAGACCGCCCGCGAAAGTCGAATTTTCGCAAAGTAGAGATGCGGAAGTAAATACACTATTTTTGGCTATGAACAGTATCACAAGCCTTCCCTTAAACACTTTAAACCCCTAAATTACAATTTCCCATTCCCTTAGCAACCATTTAGATTATTACTCACCATGTTTATTTATTAAACTTTATTAAAAAATATTTATTAAAGGCGGACGAAAGTTTGGCGATGACATATGACGTCATCGGGTGGGAAAAACCGTGGTATAGAGAAAAAACCCGCAAAGTATTTTTTAATCAATATTTTTGAAAAACCGTGCTATAGACTTTTCGCGAAGCTTGAACCCGCGAAAATCGAGGGAACACTGTAATTCATTCCTTATAAAATGCCATTTCCCAAACCTTTAGAAAAATTTGTCTCCATCAATAAAACCCAGGGAAAGGGACAACATTGTGCCCTTCTACTGACAGAGTGCACATTCTAGGTATTGTTTTTTATGGTTACACATAACTCCAGTGTGCTTGAGAGGAAATACATTGAAGTGGTTAAAAACATCCACACACCGACCCTTGTGATAAAAAAGGAGAAAACATTACATTCCAGGTAGATTAGATAACACTTTTAAAACATCATTTTTTATTTTTTATTTTTACGGGAAGAGTTGTTATGTAGAAGGACACCATATGTCTGTGTTGAAGTGGAGGGTGTTATTTATTTCTTGCTTTTTATTATAATTATTTTTCAGTGTTTAGAAATGCCTTTCCAGCGTAGATAACTTCAGTTACATAAAACCTATGCCCTCTACTTTGCTGTGCAAAATCCCATGGCAAAGAATGTTCTTTCTCAACCCCGATGGCTATCTCCAAAATCCAATCAATTAAATCTTGTCACCAGTTTATTGGAAAGAAGACAGTAAGCAGTTGCTGAATGACTTGAAGGTTTTTCTTAGGAAATGTATAATCTGAGGCTAGACCAGTGATGGTGAACCTTTTTTTCCTCGGGTGCTGAAAGAGCGTGTGCATGTGCTATTGTGTATGGATGAGTGCCCACACCCATAATTCAATGTACGGAGACAGCCAAAATGACCTCCCTCCCCCACCGGAGGCCATGTGTGGAGGCCTGAAACAGCCCATTCCCCAAACTCTGGCGGGCCTGGTAGCCCCGTTTTTCGCCCTCCTCGGGCTCCAGAGGCAAAAATGCCCCTCCCCATCCCCTTGGAGATTCTCTGGAAGCCGAAAATGCCCTCCCAGAGCCCAAAATCAGCTGGCTGGTACACACATTGGAGTTGAGCTAGGGCAACGACTCGCAAGCCAGCAGATATGGCTCTGTATGCCACCTGTGGCACCCAAGCCATAGGTTTGCCATCACTGGGCTAGACGTTTGCACAGTGAGTTGCTATAGCATGCTTGGGTTTGACCTCAGCCTTGAACTCTGAAAGTTCTTCCCGGCCCCATTTTACACCACACAAAATCAAGGAAAGGATTTACATGGGACCGGATTCCTGTTTCTCTTCCCTTTACGGCCCATTCCTTCTCCAAGGTCGTCTCTACATCCCTTTATGTTTCCCACTTAGAGATTCAAGGGAGATTTGCTTCAGAACTCATGATAGAAACATAGAAACATAGAAGACTGATGGCAGAAAAAGACCTCATGGTCCATCTAGTCTGCCCTTATACTATTTCCTGTGTTTTATCTTAGGATGGATATATGTTTATCCCAGGCATGTTTAAATTCAGTTACTGTGGATTTATCTACCACGTCTGCTGGAACTTTGTTCCAAGGATCTACCACTCTTTCAGTGAAATAATATTTTCTCACGTTGCTTTTGATCTTTCCCCCAACTAACTTCAGATTGTGTTCCCTTGTTCTTGTGTTCATTTTCCTATTAAAAACACTTCCCTCCTGGACCTTATTTAACCCTTTAATATATTTAAATGTTTCGATCATGTCCCCCCTTTTCCTTCTGTCCTCCAGACTATACAGATTGTGTTCACTAAGTCTTTCCTGATACGTTTTATGCTTAAGACCTTCCACCATTCTTGTAGCCCGTCTTTGGACCCATTCAATTTTGTCAATATCTTTTTGTAGGTAAACTCTTCAGAACTGAACACAGTATTCCAAATGTGGTCTCACCAGCGCTCTATATAAGGGGATCACAATCTCCCTCTTCCTGCTTGTTATACCTCTAGCTATGCAGCCAAGCATCCTACTTGCTTTTCCTACTGCCCGACCACACTGCTCACCCATTTTGAGGCTGTCAGAAATCACTACCCCTAAATCCTTCTCTTCTGAAGTTTTTGCTAACACAGAACTGCCAATGCAATACTCAGATTGAGGATTCCTTTTCCCCAAGTGCATTATTTTACATTTGGAAACATTAAACTGCAGTTTCCATTGCTTTGACCATTTATCTAGTAAAGCTAAATCATTTACCATATTACAGACCCCTCCAGGAATATCAACCCTGATGGGGTCTTGGATTGTTTTGAGGTGCTTCATCTCACCTGACTCAAGGACTAGCAACGGTTCTTCGTCCACCATTCTCTTCTGAAACCAAATCCTGGATTAATGGAGTAGAGACCATGAAAGCAAACCAAACGCTGCAGAAACGGGAGCCTCGTCTTTTCAGGGTGAGCCTGTTTCTCTTAGTGGCTTGCTCTTTAAATGGCCTAAGGGTAACACTTTGGCAAACATCCAAGCGAGTACTTAATTTTCAGCATGTAAATGCTCCAGTAGTTTCCTTCACTGGTAGCTGCACTATGTACTAATTACAGTTGCCTGGAGTAGAGTTATAGATGTCAGACTCTCTAAGTTAATGGCTGAGTGGATATTGCAGTGCTTCCTTGGGTCCAGAGTTGTGTTGAATTGTGTTGGGGAGGAGTTATGGATTGGTTAGCGAAGATCACTTTTTGCTTTGGGCTACTTATTTATTAAGTGCTTAGTGCAGACACCACAAGAGCAATAAGAAGTTACAGTACATAAAGCAGGCTTCAATGTGACACATATGAACACAGGGGCTGGGCCTCACAATTCCGTGACTGTCATCTCGCCTGTTTTGACTTTCGCTTGTCTTGCATACACTACTGTCCATATATAAAACTTCCAAAAAAAAGCAACAACCCAATCCTACAGCTTTCTCCTTAAGGTACACACCAGACTTAAAGAGAGAGAAAGAAAAAGAGAGTAAAAAAAAAAAAGAGAGAGAAGAATTACCGCATTTTTCAGAGTATAAGATGCTCCAGACTGTGAAATGCACTTCTTTTGGGGGGAAGGTAAATTTTATACTCCAAAAAATATGGCAATTACCCCTCTTCAAGACGTTGAATGGGGGCCTAGAATTTTGCCTCCTGTTCCATTCCAAGTCCTCTACTTTCTACTGTCAGTCTTATGAGGTAATCCAGACAAAAATGCATTTAGGAGTACAGACTCTTATCTAAATCCCAAAATTAAAATGTATTTATTCGATTTTTATTTATTCAATTTTTTTGCCACCCTTCTTCTTAGACTCAGGGTCCTCATTTTACC